>NC_081784.1:3030605-3298105 GCF_963082965.1 Carassius carassius
GCTACATGTGTCCTGGCATGAAATATGAGTTTTTGTTATATACACAAATCACAATGTTGGCAAAATTAACATAAAGGAAAAGCCACAAATATGGTCTCATTTGTTTCTCCTAGAGGGGTTAAATGGAGAGCAAAATGAGACTTTCAATAAAGTTTTATGCTTCATAAGTGTTTTTCTGGGAGAAAGACTACAATAATTTCACAGGTGTCTCCTCTAGAGATTATACAAAAATAATTAATTTGTGGTTTAACTATAGTAACCATGTTTTTTTTCACCATAAGAGGACACATAAGATGTGTACAGAACGCAGTTTTCACAGTTTTATGATTAACAGAAATTTGGCTAGTTTCAATACACTTGTCTAGATAAATTTTTGTATAAAGAAACTATAGTTTCCAAAGTCAGACAAGATTGATTTTCAAGGGTGCAGAATTTAGTAGGGACGCAATGACATGTCCCTATCAATATCCAGTGACTACTAAATTGTCCCTAGCAATAATTTTGATCAAAAAATGTAATGTCTGTTGTCTGCCTTTATGTCCCCACCAATGCCAAAATCAAACCTATACCCTTGAAAATATTGATAATGTTATGATTTCTGTTTCAAATAAATGCTGTTATTTTGAACATTCTATTCATCAAAGAATCCTAAAAGAAATAGCAAAAATATTAAGCAGTTGTATTAACTGTTTTCAAAACTGATAATAATAAGAACCACTATTAATAATTGAGCAGCAAATCAGCATATTAGAATGATTTCTAAGGATCATGTGACACTGATGACTGGAGCAATCTCTTCTTTATGTATTCTGTCCTGTTGTCTGTATGGATGTCCTTTGGATAGACTGTTGTGACAGTCCTGATGTTCACGGCTTGGTGGTCCCACCAAGACCCTGGCCTTTTTTTTTTACACCAAACCACATGGTCCGACAATCCCAGCAGAAACTGGCACTGCGGGAACACAACACCCGCAGACCAGACAAGCTGGCACACAGATGGACAGCTCACCCAAATACACACAAAAACACAATCCCAGATTATCGTGATGGGGTCATGCCCGGTGCTATTGTGAAATCGACGTGCTAAAGCAGAAAAAACTAAGATAAGAATTGAGTCATTTAATAAAGTGCAATCCCCTAAAGTATGACCACATTGTTCCATTACACGTTCATGGAATATTTTTTTTTTTAATTAACAACTGCATTATATGTCTCTGTCAACATAAAGCCTTTTGAGTTTTCTTCTCGTAAGGACACTTGCTGAGACATTCCCACAACTCTTTGGGTGTCCAGGTGCAGAGTTGGGAAATTTTGCTGAAAATTTGGGGGTCAAATGTTTTTGCAACTCTCAAAGGGACACAGATTTTATAAGTCAATAAAAGTCTTGTGCTTTAGCAACAGCAATGAGTAAAAGTCAATTTGAGTCTGACTGCAGGCTGATGGAGTTCATCCTAATCTATTCTCTTATTTACAATGTCAGTTAGGCTGATTATGATGGTTTTGTAATCAGTAATTTTTTTTGTTTAGAGAGCAGTTCCAGATCTGATTGGATGGTGCCAGAATGTTTGGGAAATAAGGAGTTAGAGGTAAACATGATTTAGACTCAATGGTGAGTGAACAGTTAAAAAGATATACATTGTTTTCTACCAGTTGTCTGTGCTATTAAAATGATCAAACTAGGTGAAGCTTAGTTTACTCCAAAGGCAAAAAAAAAAAAAAATACATTTGAAATCTTTATATTATTTTATTTAAAATTTCAGTTTCTACTTGAAATTTTGTCATAAATATATGAGAAAAAGAAAAAAAGTTTCCTGATATTTGCTAAGCTGACATTTAGTTGTGAGAATCTGTTTTGACTTTTTTTGTTTTTTTTTGAGGCTGTGGGGGTTGATTGAGAAAATAACAGGATGACTTTCCCAAGCATCCATCTGTGAAGCTTCAGCTCTCCTCCAGCTCCTGAGGTGAGAAAACCTTAACACTTTTATGACTTTAAATCTGAGGAATAATGGAAAACAAACAACTGATCATTCGCCTCTGGAATATCAGATGCTTTAGTTTACCATCTCCATTTGTAGAAGCAGAGGCTTTGATCGACTGCTGTTTACATTCTGAGTTTCAGTCACATGTTTATGTCATTCTGCTGTAAACCTCCATCTTTTCCTCACACCTTTACAAAAAGTACAGTAGTGATAGCATGGTACAGGGATGGTATCAGATAGCAGAACCATGGTGCTTTGATATAGACACTAATACTGAATCTTCTCTTCGTGAGAACTAGCACTAGCTTGTGTTGGTGGCTGTTTATAGGTGTAAACATAAAGTCCAACCTGGAATTAACTGATTTACAAGACTTCTTTCAGCAGGCGGGAAAGTACGAACCGATATAATAAAGCTGAAAAATTTTGAAAAGGTTTTACATTTAAAATAACATTTAAACCAGTCTGTTCTAACTTCACATCTTGCAATCTAAATTTTTGTAATAGTGACAGTATTAAAATAATGTCCCATATATTAACTTTATTCTGAAGGAAACTTGTGTGTTTTAATAGACCATGGTGTATATCAACAGGGCCTACCTGATTCCAAAAATAAACCGTTCAACAGGAATTTAACAATATCTCTCTTAAATGCTTTCCCCATCTCTCTGTCGGTGTGTTTTCACTTCTCACCCTCACCGTCTCTGTATAATGTGCTCATGGTGGCCCACTGCTGTGGCCAGTTGTGTGTTGTCACAGTAAATTACTCTGACACACTGGAGGAGTGATGGCTCTCAGTGGGTGGGATGAATGGAGAGTGTGTGTGTGTGTGTGTGTGTGTGACAATATTGGGTTTGATTCTGGCCTTCATCACAGGACATCCATTTCCAGCAATCCATCTGGACTCTGCAGGAGTTTGTTTCTTTAGATCGAGCACAATTAGATCTGGATTTTTCCATCATAAATTGATGTGATGTATTTTTACAAATTAAAGCGAATTAAAAAATTAGGCATCATTTCATGAATTTATATAAATATATACACTACCATTCAAAAGTTTGGGATCAGTAAGATTTTTAAATGTTTTTTAAAGAAGTATCTTATACTCGTCGAAGCTGCATTTATTTGTTCAGTACAGTAAAAACAGTAAAATTCTGAAATGTTATTACAACTTAATAGACCTGTTTCACTATGAATATATTTTAAACTGTAACTGATTTTGGTTATCATTTATTTATAGTGTCATTTATTCCTGTGAGTCAAAGCTGTATTTTCAGCATCATTACTCCAGTCTTCAGTGTCACGTGATCTTCAGAAATCATTCTGATATGCTGATTCACTGCTAAAGAAACATTTCTCAGTATTATCAATGCTGAAAACATATATTTTTGTGAAAATTGTGATAATTTATTTTTCAGGATTCTTTGATGAATATAATGTTTTTTTTTATGATTTTAAATATAAAAGCATTTATTAGAAATGTAAACTTTTGTAACATTATAAAAGTCTTTACTGTCACTTTTAGCAATTTAGTGCATCTTGCTATAAATAAAAGCATTTATTTATATAAAATAATAATAATAATCTTACTGACCCCAAAGTTTTGAACAGTACTGTAGATATATTTTATATTTCCACAACTTAAAGGTCTGTTATCAGTAATGTTCGTGTTAATGCATGCTGTTGTCTGAGTGTGAAGGATTCATTCGTACTTTGTGTTTGCCACTTTCCTCCTCATCTGCACTTTCATGTCAATTTATAGTCCCAAAGTGTTTCTTTCCTGAGGGACTTCAGTATTTAACACGCAGATCCTCCATTAACTTTTGCTACTTGCTGATAGAGTCATTAAATATTACTGTGCCTGCAGTGTTTTTAAACAAGTTGGCATACATTTAGAACCTGAGGGGGGATCATTATGAGCCAGCAGCATCAATGCAGAAGTTTGAACACGCTTCCACTCGCCGCAGGTGAAGCCAGTGTTGCGTAATTGAGTCATTAGGCGGGCAAAAAGCAGAGCAGAGGGGAAGACGACAATGTAAATCTGTCATTCGTTCACCTGCAGACTTACATGCCGTGACCTGATGTCTGACTCAAACCCAACCTGAGCTTTATTCACAGGGTGAAGGCAGACTGTCAGATACAGTAGCAAACACTGATTGAAATTCCTCGCCCTTAAACAGTGAGGTTGTATAGAATGGGCCGAGACTGATGCGCACGAGCATGATGTTGTTGTTGCTTGACGGATGTCATTTTTATCCTCATTTCAGTGAAAGTGAGCTTTTGAAGGATCGTTTCTGTATATAAACCAGGGGGAATCCATGTTCCCTGTTCTGGGAATCTCTCCCTGTGTTTTAATGATACTTCACAGCAGCAGTATCTCGTGTCTAGCCATTTGTCCCTCCTCACAGAGGTGCAGCCATGCAGGTGCTGTCACAATACAATCCACGGCTGAAGAGGTTCATCATAAACCTGTTTCTTTAGTCTTCCCTCCTCTCTTCACTACTTCACATTCTCTAGACTCTCGCCGAGACTTCTCAAAGCCTTTTGCATCTCCCGATGAAAGATGACTGAAGAGGGCTGCGTTTAGACACAAGAGTATATGATAGGAATAATGTGCTAACATAACTGATTAGATTTTTAAATAGCATGGAAGCATTAATTGATCAAAAGTAACAGTAAAGACATTTAGAATGTTACAAAATGTTATATTTCAAATAAATGCTTTTCTTTTAAAGTTTCAGTAACACTTTATTTGAAGTACCAATTCTCACTATTAACTAGTTTGCATATTACTATCACAGTTTCCACAAAACATTTGAAATAGCACTTTTTTTTTGTGTTTTTTTTGTGTAATGTTTCTTGAGCAGCAAATTTGAATCAGCATATTATAATGATTTCTGAAGGATCATGTGACACTGACGACTGGAGTAATGATGCACATCACAGAAATAAATTTGATTTTACAATATAATCACATAGAAAACAGTTACTTAAAATAATGATAATATTTCACAATTTTACTGTATTAAAAAAATGCACCCTTTTGATGAGCATTGACAACGTCTTTCCAAAACGTTAAAATCTTTCCAAGACCAAGCTTTTGAACAGGACTGTAAGTAAGTGACTTATATTTGAGATTGAGGACTTTTTTCAGCAAGATTGCATGTTTAGCTTACACGAACAAAGCCCTTTGATATATTCCACTGTCAGGATTCATTGACAAACTGTGTTTTTGTAACTGAGGAACAGTAAATGTGTTTGACTTTGTTTGGGATTGTCACAGTGTAACTAGATGAATGCTATAAAACAGTTTGCAGTGTGTGTCTCTGTTGAGTAATTATCCTGCTAATGACACACGGGGAGTGTTTGGGCTTCATGGGGCCTGTTTGTGACAGTTTTAGTGCTAAAGTTTAACCACGTTTCCTGCTTGTCCAGACGGAATGAGTTCATGGATTCGCTCGGTCAGCACAAATGCTTAACCTGTAGTCATTATTTATGCAAATACCAGAGAAAGCTGTGTGATTCTACCTCAGTAAGATTTTTATTTCCATTATGATGGACTGTCAGTTTTTCGATCATACAAAAACTATGATGTTACATCTCAGGAAGAGTTTATCTAAAAATTTAAATTTACTGAAAAATGAATTCATTCTCAGGCCATCCAAGATTTAGATGAGTTTGCTTCTTCATCAGATTTGGAGAAATGTAGCATTGCATCACTTACTCATCAATGGATCCTCTGCAGTGAATGGGTGCCGTCAGAATGAGAGTCCAAACAGTTAATAAAAACATCACAATAATCCTCACCACTTCAGTGTACCAGTTTATGTCTTGTGAAGTGAAAAGATGAGTGAAATTTTTTTACTTAAAACGGACACTTCACTGGACATCAGGCGAAGGCCTGGGGTGGTCTGGATTACTTGTGGATTATTGTGGTGTTTTTATCAACTGTTTGGACTCTCATTCTGACGGCACCCATTCACTGCAGAGCATGAGCAAGTGATGCAATGCTACATTTCTCTAAATCTGATGAAGAAACAAACACATCTAAATCTAGGATGGCCTGAGAATGAGTAAATTGTCAGCAAACTTTCATGTTTGGGTGAACTCTTCCTTTCAAAAGCTTAATTTTGAATAAAAGCAGCTTTACAAATGTCCAGTCACTTTCTTCATTGTTGTTGTTTTAGCAATTAGCTCGTCTTGGCCACTACTTCTTCCACATGTGAAGATTTTGGTACGACTAGATTGTTAAAATGCACTTCAACACCTTGATAGTACAGCTTTATCAGCCTTTGAGTTTAATAGTCATCATTTCAGCACTTTCTAGGCCCCAGACTTCCTAAAAGTCCGGAGGGATTTTCTTTCTTTCTTTTTTTTTTTTTTTTTTTTTTGCAATGTATTTTTATCATGTTATAATTAAAAGATCAGAGGTGGATGACTCATATCCTGACTGGAATGTGAAGCAAATGTGAAAAGATGTGTGTGTGCGTGCACATACGCCCCGGGCCTTAATATGAACCATATAAGTTGACTGTGGAAACATGTTGGTCTATATGAAGAGATGATGCAGTGATATACTCGAGGAACAGCCACTGTGATCTTTTCCAGATTCATTCTCAGTCTGAATCTTGTTGGATCATGTTCTCCACAGCTGTCACTCTTAAACAACTCAAATTAAAAAAAAATCTTCATGCTTCTTTGGAGATTCACCAAGAACTTTCTGAAGTTCTTTAGGTTCTTTAGATTAGTGTTCTGGTTTCTGGTTATATATATAAAATACAATACCATTCATAGTTTCGAAGTCAGTAGGAAAGTAATACTTTTATTCAACAAGGATGCATTAAACTAATCAAAAGTGTCAATAAAGACATTTAAAATGTTAATAAATGCTGTTCTTTTGAACTTTCTATTCATCAAACAATACTTTAAAAATGTTTCCACAAAATATGAACTGTCTCTTGAGCAGCAAATCATCATTTGACACTGTTGACTGGAGTAATGATGCTGAAAATTAAGCTGCGCATAACAGGAATAAATTACATTTTACAATATATTAAAATAGAAAACAGTTATTTAAAATTCTAAAAATATTTCACAATATTACTGTTTTTACTGTACTTTTGATCACACTAATGCAGTGAGGAAAAGAGACTTCATCAGAAACATTAAGTCACAAGCCCAAATTCAGATGCAAATTACATTTTAGAGCTTCGGTAGGATGATTTTCAAGAGTGATGACCCAAATTTCAATCTGTTTCCCAAACAAGCTAATTTATGACTGCAGAAGACTTGAAATATAGTCATATGGCCTTCTTTTATGATGTGTTTTGTTTAACAAAGGTGATCACTATGACCTGTCACATGGAAAATAACTTCAGGATTGTCTGAAAAAGCATAAGGGTTTGGACAGACATGACAGAGAGTAAACAAACATTTTTAGGTTTTTGTGGTTCTCCTGTTGGATCAGACTCTGAAACCTTTGTCTTAAATGGCTCATAAATGTCAGTCTTTAGTGATTTGTAGCGATGAAGGTTCTTAACCTCTGGCCTTTCCTGTCACCTCCGTGCATTAACTGTCCCTCATCCTTCCTTCTGCCTATAGTGTGTCTCTTCACTGCAGTCTTCTCATCCAGCCCTACATCTGTGTGTGTTTGTGTGTGTGTGTGTGTGTGTGTGTGTGTGTGTGTGCGTGTGCGTGTGCGTGTGTGTGCTGGCGAAGGGTCCAGATACTTCAGATGTCTGGGCTGCTGCGAGTGCCTGGAATAACTTGCATTCCTGTCACTAGACTTCTGCAGAGAGTGTGAGTGTTCGATTTCTCATTTGGTCCTTGATCAATCTGTAAAATTTGCATGTAATATTAGGAACTAATGCATTTTAAGCACCTTTGAGAAACAAGCTTAGGCAAAAATTATATGTCTCTAAAACTAACTAGTGAAAACTGATAATTAAAAAAAAAACTGAAACGCAAAGATCACATGAGTCTAGTTTAGTTCTTAGATTTATGAACAAAGCAATCACAGATATTTGTTTTTTATATATTTTTATTTATTTATTTTATTATTATTATTAATTTTTTTTTATAATAATTTAATTTTATTTAATTTTATAATAATAATAAAACAAATCATGTGAAAAACATCCGTAGAGATCATGTTTGAAGTTTTGAAACATGATAATACTGATTTAGTTATTCTCCACATCTCAAATGCTCTCAGGCAAGCAGTTCTTACAACCTTTAGGTTTCATTCACTTTATATTTCAGATATGACACCTGATCAAATTTATACTAACTCTTTTTCTTTTCTTTTTTTTTTTTTTATAAACATAACATTCACATAACAAAAGCATTGTTTGTTTGTCTATTTATTTATTTTTTACCTGTGGAGAACCTGTGTGATCTTTTTAATCTTTACGCTCAAGTTTATTGTACTTCTTAAATGTCTGTGTTTTTTGGTTCCTAACCAGTGGTTAAACCCTCAGAGAGGTTTTGTTCTGCCTACTGAATCCACAAGGAAGTGGCATGTAATGCTTAATGGACTGCAGTTTGAGATCGTCACCACAACCACTAATGGCATCACTAAAGCTGCACTGCAGGGTCATTTACTGCTAACGCTTGCTGTCCAGAAGTGCCAATCTCACAGTCAGGAACACCACAAGCTCCTTAACTGGCTTTGTCATTCATATGCATATAAAAGAGTGCTATTAGAAAGACCAAAAATCAGTTTTCCACTTCTTACTTACAATAAGAGTCACTGCTGAACCAAGACCATTTTAAATACATAGTTTCTCCTTGTAGGTTTGATCCCAAGTCATTCGGCTAATGGTGCTATCAAGACATTAAAGGCTTGGATGAAGGGCCGCTTCTTGGACAGTAAGCAGCCACATCAAATAGCAGCATGACTGTGAGTTTTGTAAGAGTATTGTTTTGTGAGAAACATCCCTGAAGGTATTAATCTTAAATTCTTATTACATTACATTCTTACAGTCTTATTCATAAACTGTTTAGTATTCTTCTTTTCTTTTCTTTTTTCTTTTCTTTTCTTTGTATTTACATGCTCCAAAAATTACTTGTAGCTCTGCAATTTTATTTTATTTTATTTTATTTTATTTTATATGTTTTGTTTTGTAACAATCATTGTCTTAATCATTTGGTATTCAGTTGTTTTCTTTACATTGCAAATGCTTTGATTTCACTGAAATAATTGTTATTTATTCAATTATTTATTTTATTGAGAAAAAGTCCATGATAATAATTTGAAATAATTTGTATAATTTTTTTTCACCCTGTCTTAATAATACAATATTTGATATCGTTCCAAAAATTACTTGTAGGTTTGTTACCAAGTCATTCAGCTAATGGTGCTATCAAGACATTAAAGACGTCAAGACCTAGATGCAGGGCAACATTTGGGCCAGTAAACAACCCCATAGCAAACAGCATTATGGCTGCATTGGTGTGAATCACTCACATTACCTTAAGAAGCTGTTTTGTTCTTATTGAGGTCCTCTGTACTAAGTAGGATCAGGATTAACTACAGGATTTGTGCATGGTTGACTTTCGTTTGTGCCATTACTAGTGGATTATTGCACTAAACATGTTAATACATGGCAAAGAACACCTACACAGACATTATCCTACAATTATCTTGGTGTTGAAGTATTTGGCACACCTGAAGTCAAAGTGCACCAAATGCTGTTTAAAGTGTTCTTTTTTTTTTTTTTTTTTAATGATCATAATGAATATTTATTCTCATGCAGGTTGCCAGGGAGATGATACATGACATCATGTTTTTCTAAGAATTCTTGCCCTCATAGTGACGCGGGGAGTAAGTGTTTGTTCTCCGTGTGAATAGTTTTTCTTTTCGTCTCCTCTCAGAGTAAAACAAACTGCAATTTGGTAAGATTGTTTTGAAACCAAAAGCTGACTAAACAATTGTCTGGCATAAATCATAACTTGCTGTCAGTAGACTGAAGGGTAGCACACCGCAGGCTGGTCACCTGACTGCCTCTGAAGGTAAAATAACACTGTAGTGTCGATGGCCTTACCGAAATCACTCAACATTAGCATAACAGCAGGACCGAGCTGTAATGAACGTTACGCATCCGTTAGGTGGGTGTTCTCATGCTCAAGTCCATTAACTGTGTTACTCTATAGACATAAATAAATGACCAGTCTTTCTCAAGACATGCTTGTGATTGTGTGTTTTTCTTATTTATACTGCTATGTCATGAGCTGCTTTCCAAATCACATACTTATGCTAAATGCTGAAATGCTTTTACATTAGCATTGAAGTACATACTTGTACATAAATGTTGTCTGTTTTCAAATGAATCTGTGTAATTTGTTTGTTCAACATTTTTTTGTGTGTAAATAGTTGTACAGTTGGACAGTTGAGATTATAGGGTTTTAAGAATGATTAATGTTGAAATTCGTTCTACTCATGTAGTCAGAAATGTATGGAAGCCTGTTTCTTCCACAGAATAATAATAATAAAAAAAGGTAATTGCAACATTTTCCTCACACATTTTATTTTTTTCACAATTATGATTTTATTTCTCACATGAAGAATCAGAATTATGAGATATAAATTCACAATTCTGTAAAAAAAAAAAAAGTCCAAATAGCTAGATATAACCTCCTAACAATTATGAGGTAATATGTTGCAATTATCCACAAAGCACATGTGGACTGGTTGGGCAAACTCCCATGAACCCTCCAGCACCCTGTAGAGGGTATAGAGTTGAAGCTGTTGAATATGTTGGCCTCATCAAGCCAGGACCTTCAGCATGCACTGGGACGGTTTGCAGCCGAGTGTGAAGCGGCTGGGATGAGAATCAGCACCTCCAAATCCGAGGCCATGGTCCTCAGTCGGAAAAGGGTGGCTTGCCCACTTCAGGTTGGTGGAGAGTTCCTGCCTCAAGTGGAGGAGTTTAAGTATCTTGGGGTCTTATCACGAGTGAGGGAAGGATGGAACGGGAGATTGACAGACGGATCGGTGCAGCTTCTGCAGTAATGCGGTCGATGTACCGGTCTGTCGTGGTGAAGAAAGAGCTGAGCCGCAAGGCGAAGCTCTCGATTTACCGGTCAATCTACGTTCCTACTCTCACCTATGGTCATGAGCTTTGGGTCATGACCGAAAGGACAAGATCCCGGATACAGGCGGCCGAAATGAGCTTTCTCCGCAGGGTGGCTGGGCGATCCCTTAGAGATAGGGTGAGAAGCTCAGTCACCCGGGAGGAGCTCAGAGTAGAGCCGCTGCTCCTCCACATCGAGAGGGGTCAGCTGAGGTGGCTCGGGCATCTGTTCCGGATGCCTCCTGGACGCCTTCCCGGGAAGGTGTTCCGGGCGCGTCCCACTGGGAGGAGACCCCGGGGAAGACCTAGGACACGCTGGAGAGACTATGTCTCCCGGCTGGCCTGGGAACGCCTCGGTGTCCCCCCAGAAGAGCTGGAGGAAGTTTCTAGGGAGAGGGAAGTCTGGGGTTCTCTGCTTAGACTGCTGCCCCCGTGATCCGGCCCCGGATAAGCGGAAGAAGATGGATGGATGGATGGATGGATGTTGCAATTAAGACAATTCTGAAGAAATTTTTTTTTATTTAATTGTGAGATATTAATTCAGAACTCCTAGAAAAAAAGTCAGAATTGTGAGCCAAGAATGTGCAATTATCTTTTTTATTAGTATAAATATTACAATTTTGAGTATAAATATTATGATATCTCTCCAAACTCAAACATTTCTGAAAGTTAATAGCTGAACAGGTTTCAAATACAGTTACAGTTTAAGGATGAATTTTGTTGTGTGTTTTTGTCATTTTTATTATTATTTTTTTACTAATTTCTATTTCAGTTTTATTTTTATTGTAGCACATTAAGTTAAACTAAAGAAAATGAGAAATGTTAGCTGAAATCAAGTATTTTATTCTATTTTATTTCAGTTAATGTTTATTTTATTTCAAGTAATCCAAATGCTTTTTTATGGTCTTCATTTTTCTTTCAGTTAATTACAATAACCCTGGTTCAAGGGTTGTGGCTAATAGCTGAAAAAGCACGTGCAGTTGCATCTATAGCATACTATTTAAAATGTTCTTCAGTTTGAGACCCCTTGGCTATGTTCAGATTAGCAAACTGTCATGCTGTACATAGTATGCAAATATAAATTTTATGACAGGGACTTGCATGCAGCATGATTTGTGACAACATGTTGCATTATGCAGTAAAATAGCATTCCATTCTGAACTGAACCATGGTCTTACTCTATAATTTTCTTTACTGTTTCTATGTTTTCTCATTTTGCAGATGAGCAGTACAAATATTACAGAGTTAGTACAAGGATTTAAGTTCATTAGATATTGTTTGTGATTTAAACCGTTGGTTGGATCCTAACGTCTTCAGCTTTCAGACTTTCACTAGCTGCCCTATTGTGTTTCCTCAATGTGGCAGGCCTGTAAGACAGCCATAAAAACAATGCAAATCTTGCCGGGACAGACGATGGGGAAGTGGGTGAAAGACTGTATAGTTCACCTTTTATTTCACACCCCAAACCTGTGGCCTGTCCCCTCCTTTTCCAGCTTCCTTCTCATTGCAATCCAAACTGTCAGCTTTTATCGCAGTGTGTGATGGCTTCACTGTGGATGAGTGAGCGAGAGAATCTGGGCTAAAGAAAGAAAAGCCGTGATCGAAGGCCCCATTCACCGCTTTCGTTAACAGCCTTATTAGCTGGCTCATTCGGAGTGAATGGGAACGTTTCTTTTATGAGGAAGGGGGAAAAAAACAGGAGGCTCGGGCAGCCTGGTGGAGAGGAGAGAGGAAAAGCAAGAGGGAAAGGGATATTCGCCACAGTTCCCTCCTCCTCTCATAATCCCGCTCTCCTCCATAACTATGTAGTTTTCTCCTTCGGATCGGTGAAAAGGGCCTGTCCAGTGGAGAGGACTGTGTGGAGCGCGGCGGGGGGGGGGCCCTAGGTCTCTGACATAGAGCCCGACCGATATATCGACCGACCGATATTATCGGCCGATATAAGCTAATTGCATTTAAATCGGCATCGGCATTTATAACGGCCGATGAAACATGAGAAACAGAGTCTCATGCTTCACTCATGTTATGAGTGTTGCATAGTGTGCCCACCAGAGGGAGCTCTGCAGCTCCAGAGTTAACTACAGCGCCAGAAATTCACTACAGAAGAAAGCGAGCAGCCAAGCCACGGAGATGTAACTTACTAGTGGTGGAAATTATGATTCTTTTTAGAGATTCGTTCATTTTCAGTTCGTTCACCAAAATGATTCGTTTTGAATCGTTCACTGATTCGTTCAGTGACCATTTCTTCGTATTACACAAAATAAGCCAGCAGATGGCAAAAAAGAGTGTATTATGTGTTATGTCTTAAGTCAACGAACGTATTCACTTGTTACAAAAACTGATCTGGCTTTATTAAAATGTGTGTATAATCACATTCAATATATAAAGTCTAATTAAGTTTTTCAGATGAACAAAGCACAAGGTTTTTTTGCCTAATTAGCATTTAAATATCAAAACAAGCATATGTGCACAGTACAGTACTTAACTGCGCTTTGCATTTTTGCGAGATTGACATGCTAAATGGCAGACTAACCCGGTTTACTCTCATTCATTTCGTTCACGAACGAGATAAGCTATGTGCCAGTTCATTTCATTCACGAACGACATGTATCAGCTCATTCAACTCATTCACGAACGACATGTGTATCAGTTCAGTCATTTCATTCACGAACGACATGTATCAGCTCATTCAACTCATTCACGAACGACATGGGTACCAGTTCAGTCATTTCGTTCACGAGCGATAAGATCTCCAGATCTAGTTCAGACTCATATGAAACTCGTTCATTAAGGGCGTATTCGTTCACTACATTCAACAAATCACCTACTCTGTCACATCTCATACTCGAAGGCTATTGGCTCGAGGTTGAGTAATTCTTTGACAGGATGAAATGGTTGTTACCCGGTTCACTGAGCTGCGCATGCGCTGCTTATAGCGCCGCGCTGCTGTGAAGGGAGGAACTTCACTGAACGAGAAATATGAGTCAGTGGATTACGTGAACGAGAACGATTCGTTCACCTAAAAGATTCGTTCAAAAAGAACGATTCGTTCACGAACGACACATCACTATAACTTACTGTTTTGACGGTGAGTCTGTCGTTCGTCATGTGAAATGATTGTAGATTTAGTTGATACCCTATATATACAAACTGTGTGGTAGTTCTAGCTAACGGTCCTATCATTATCACTTCTAAATATTCTGTAACATCACTTACAGCCGCTAATGCATTGCTATATTAGATTAGCCACAAAGCTAATACCATGTTTATCAGTGGAAGAGCGCGAACGTTAATAGGAGGTCAAACTATAACGTTAGCGTTTAACTTATTCTTATTCTATTGCGGTGTGTTTTCCACATAATGACCGCGTAATTGGGCCTTTCACACAGGACACGTTATGCACGGCGCTTGCCGCTGGGTTCAGCGTTGCCCTTCAGATACAACGCGATTTGCGCTGCGCTGTGGCGTAGGCGGAGTTTTAAAAACGTTTAGCGGGTGCTCTTTCATGGTCTGTTCCTCCTCCTTTCGGTCAGCAGCAAACATGTATCTGTCCCGTTGTAAGAAGCGACTGATAGCGCTAGTCCTGCTGATGAGAATTAAGAGAGAAGCAAGGAAGAAGAGGCTACCCTCAGGTCCAGAGAACAGTTTGGTGAATTCAGGCTGGTTACGTTACTCTAACGCTAATAGCTTCCTTTTTAGCAGGCCCCTTAAATGCTTGCTATTAACTTGTTTGAAGGTGGTTCTTCTCAAAATTGACAGCGGTGTGTTCATGACACTAACGTTAACCATTCAACTTCGAATTGATTCCGTAATCTTCCGGTAATAGTAGGCAAGACGATGATTCAGACTGCACAAAGAGAAGAGGAGAAGATATACGGGTCTGTTGTGAATGTGTCTGTGAGAGCAAATATAGTATAGTTACAGTAACTACAGTAGGTGCGTCAGAAATGATTAAACCAGAGGGGACATGTAAATAAATGTGAGCTGAACAAGCGCTTTTTTTAACATATTTTTTCAAAGCAGCTTTACAGACATAACAGGAAAATTTTGAAATAATATTGTTAAATGTAAGTAGGTAATACCTATTGCTTGACAAATAAAAAAATATATATATTTCTCATTTTTGCCTATGTAGGAGATCCCAGTTTATTATTATTATAATTCTAATGATGACATGAGTAATGATACATGGTGATATTATTAATACACATGCTTATTCTTTCTCTGTCTCTCTTTCTGCCTACAGATGGCTGAAAAAGGTGAATGCTGTAGCAGCAAAGTGTGGGACTACTTCTGCAAATACTTTAACTTTAGTATTATAATTTATTTACAGTACACACACAGACTGTTAAAACCAGCTTCAACTGGAAGAAAGTAAAAGTGTTAAATGTTTAAAACCAGACTGTTTTTTGATCATTAAAAAATATATACTTTTGATGTGCAATTGTTTAGTCATTGAGACTGTAATCTAAGGCTTTTTTTAACATAATCCCTTCTGGAAAATGCTTTATACAGCCCACATACATAGAACAGGCAGATATTTTGCTATTGAATGTTGTGTAAGTGCAGTTTATAGGAAATGGGTCTAATATCCAGATTATTTTTAAAATCAAAATATCGGCTTATAAATCGGCTCTTTTCGAGTTAATATCGGCATCGGCCCCCAAAAATCCATATCGGTCGGGCTCTACTCTGACATGTAGGGGTCGTTGATTAGGGAACCTCCCTGTGTGAGCGCTGGGACAGAGAGGGCTCCACGGGGGAGCTGCGTGAGGGCACAGTTAGTAATGCTGAGAAAATGACAGGCTCTGTTTGCAACAGTATGGATGATATGTAGTGGAGCTTACATGGAGATTAAAGGAAATGACAAATCTGCACTTTCAGAAAAGAAAGGTACAAACGCCGTCACTGGGGAGGTACCTTTTCAAAAGGTACACTTTTGTACCTTTTAGATAATAAAATGTACACTTTAGGTAATGATATGTTCTTTTAAGTTACCAATATGGACTGTTTAGGTACAAAAGTGTGCCTTTTGAAAAGGTATACCGCCCCAGTGACAACTTTTGTACCTTTTTTCTGAGAGTGTGTCATTATTTACTCTCCCTCGTGTCTTTCCAAACCTTTCACTCAACTTTACACAGCTCTTTTGCATATGAAGGAAAGTGCCCACTTCTTTCAATATCCAATAAAATTCTATAAAAAATAAAATATTTATAAAATAATGATTGGTACAAATTTTCAATTTAAAAAATAACCACTTTTATTTATTTCTTTATTTTAAGTTCAGGCCGAAGTGTTTTAGACCTTGTTTAGAGGCTTTGGTTTAGTCTTTCAAAAAATGTAAAAAATACACACTAATGGTCAAAAGTTTAAATAATTAAGAGTTTTTTTGATGTTTTTGAATGAAATCTCTTATGCTCACCAAGGCTGCATTTATTTTGTTAAAAAATACATAAAAACAATAATATTGTGAAATATTATTACAGTTTAAAATAAAACTGTTTCTACTTGAATATTTTTGTAAAATATAATTTATTCTTGTGATGCAAAGCTGAATTTCCAACATCATTACTATAGTTGTCAGTGATAATATGCTGATTATAATATATTTCAAATAATATTTCCAAAGGTTATACTGTGTTTTTGATCAAGTAAATGCAGCCTTGGTAAGAATTCTTTAAAAAAAAAATGTTTTAAATCTTAATTATTTCAGAATGTTTTTGATCTCTGTTTTGTTAGATTTGTCAGCAGTGAATGATCTTCAACTGTCAGTTTACTTGTACTGATTTTGTACAGTAAAAACTGGTTATTGAAAAGTGAAAATATCAGCATTAAATAATTTTATTTTAAAAAAGCATATCCCAACTTAAAAGGTTGAATTAATCTTTAAGATGTCACAATGCAACATGTTAACATTTACAGCAGTGGCATGCTGCAGACCTCCGCAGGGGCAGGACCTCGGGACCCCCGGACCCCTGTGCACGCCACTGATTTAGAGACATTCTTTGTCAAACAGAATGTTTTAAAATGTCAAATCCATTAAATTGGATAGTGTCAAGAATGCATGCAATTTAAAAGGCCCTGGGGTCTCTGGGACCCCCAAAGGATTAATGATCCGACAGATGTGCCACTAGGAGGCGCAGTTGCAGTGAATGAATGGCATTCTGCAGCACTGAGCACTGGAGCTCGTGCAGGGGAGGAGAGAGACCCCCAGTTCCGGACAAACTTTGCAGGATTGCGCAGAACGGGTCGAGTGGCTCGGAGGGAGCTCGAGCTCTGAGGTCTGTGATTGGAGGAGAAAGACCGAGTCCAAAAACTATCAGCCAGGAAACGTCTCGGGTTTCAGGGGGGAGTGACATTTCTTCAGGGGGTTGGAAGGAGAGAGAAAAAATCAGTGTAAACCTGACAAAGCGTTTGAGAACAGCCAGTATCCTCAGAGACTGCGTTCATGTTACTGGATGTGTATTTTGGGATGGATGTTTTATTCGCTGTTCGTTGCACTGTCGCATCTCGTGTAGCTGAAGGCTGCTGCGCGTGAAGCAACAACAACTTGGTTTACAGACGAAAAAAAAGTTTCTGGGACGCGTCATTTTTTTTCCTGGAAGGATTTACACAAACACGCACGGATACTATCGGTGGCTCGCTATTGGCATGCGATCCTATCGTTGGTGCCCCGTTGGATTTGGGAATAGGGAATAGTTTGGTCACATTCCTGTCTGGATTCGGCCCATGAGCTCCCTGTTTATATGCGGATCCTGAACTCCACTATCAGCTCCTTCTCTGTAAGTTACTTGTGTTTCTGTTGATATTTTAAGCGGAGGTTTACTCGTATTTTATGGAAATGCAACTTTCTGTCATTTTTTGCGGCGTTACGCATGTTTAATTATCGTGGCTTCAGCTTTTGCAATACGCAAATGTATCTTAACCACTGCATACGAATAAATATTAAATTAAATGAGCACAGATTTGGATATTCTAGGCTAATTCCGAAGTTACGTGGAGTTCACTGAAAATGTCATAACTTCTCTTTCCATCAACGACGGCCTTGTCGGACAATTTTGTCAAGGTTATTTAACAAAATATTTTCACTTAGTTTAAATGTATGCACACTCAGTGTGTGTGTGCATTTTTTCTTGCTAGATTATATATATATATATATATATATATGTGTGTGTGTGTGTGTGTGTGTGTGTGTGTGTGTGTGTGTATATATATATATATATATATATACTAAACAGTTTTTTATTTTTACAAAAGGTAAAATTATGGGTCTGTGCTTATTATGAAACATCAGATACTATAATTTCACTGTATTAGAAAATGTCATTTAAAAATGTCAAAATGGTTAAACCCACTCAAAATCATCACTTAGATTAGCTCAGATAATGCATTCATAATATATTGCAATCATTTAAAACGTGCACATTCACAAACACTTCAATCGATTCAAATTTAAATTTATATTCGAATTTTAAAAGCAACCATTTTTTGTGCTTTTCAGGAACAGTTTGGCCTATCTGTTGGTTTCTTTCCATCTATCATCATACAGTTGCAATTAAAGTATCCCCAGGTTTCCTGCCCTGAAATCTTGTGGATACAGTAAGATCTTATAAAAATGAAACCGACTGATATGAGGTTGCTTTAGAAAGTTTTCTTTGCCATGATAAATAAGTTTGGATTTCCTACTTGCCTATTAGTGATAAAGTCACCGAGCAAAGCTCTGTTTTGAAATAAACTAGAATGTTATTTGCAATAATCAATCAATAATCCGCTGTAATCTTAATTTAGATACTAATTAGAGTTGATCTAATGATACAGTCTGTCCATTCACGAAGTGACCAAATTAGTGTCCAGTAATAAACTCACGATAAACTCATTAGGTTTGTGTTTTCTAATGGTCTTCGATTAGGTCAAGTAACAATTCAAATTAAATCAAAGAACACAGAACAGCTGATACCAGAGGGACACTGGTGTTTTTCTTTGCATTGACATTAAATTCTTTCTGTGTATTCTTGATTTGAATGTCAATAGGATGCTGAGTAACACCTTCAGATTGAGTGTGCACGCGTTATATGCCACAGAAAACGTTCTTTAAAGATGACGTCATGTATTGCATTAGAAACTTTTTCAAAATCATGCTCATGCAGCGAACCTGGTTAGCACTGACGGTGATTTGCTCTGTTTCTATCCAGCATGAGCAGAAATGTCTCTTGCGATCTCCGTGTGAACCAGTTATCAAACCTATTAAATCTAATTGAATGGCGCATGATTAGATATGAGAATAAACTACAGTGCTCGTGTCCGAACTCGTGCTACAGCATTAGAATCCTGCATTGCTCACGAAAAAAAAAAAAAAAAAAAAAAACCCCTATAAATGCACGCGCACGACCACAGAGCAGATCAATATTGCTTTTACGCGCCAGATCTCCAGAGTGTGACGTGCGCGCGTCCACTGCCTGACAGACTTACTGATTCCCGCGTTTTCAATCCCTTTTCCGTTGTCTTGTTTTGAATGCATGAAATCATATTTTTGTTTGTGCAAATGAGTTCTAAACTGTCAATAAAGTTGTTTCCTTTTACAATAAGAATTAAATGCAAGTCTTGTGAGATAGATAGATAGATAGATAGATAGATAGATAGATAGATAGATAGATAGATAGATAGATGTAGTGCTTGGGATAAAAGTGTCTACCAAGTGCATAAATGTATATAAACACATGCATAGAAATATATCCATAGTTTGTTTGTCAGATGGTTTGCAATCCTTATCAAATAAATCACTGTTTAATAGTTATGTATATCTCCTACATGATATCAGTTCTTTAGAAAGTTAGCCGAAGTTGCAGGTAGCTCTTGAGGCAGTGGCTGATGGAAGTGTTTTGTCAGGTTAGTGTGTAGGTGTCAGACTGTAGGTAGGTCTAAAGAATCAGAGCTTTGGTATGTCTGTGGCAAGGCTCGTTTAACAGCATTTTGACACGTGGGCCTTAAGTTTGGTTAAAATCTGTCTCTTTTATAACTAGGCCTACGCACTCTGCAAGATAGCTGTGCTTCAGAATCAATTTAAAATATTCACACTAAATATGTAGGGCCATAGCTATGGAGTGTTTTATGGATTGTGTATGGTATCTTGAAGGACATTTCTCTAATTGTTTCTCCTCTTTTTTTTTGGTGATCACCTTCCCGCGTCTCTGTCCTGTCTGCTGCCCTCCTGAGCCCAGGTGATCGGTGGGAATTCCAGTGAGTGTCCGACCATACAGCCTGCAGTTCATGGTTTGGTGGAGCCCCTCAGATGGGATCCGTGTCCAGGGGGAGGCCGAGGAGGGGGGGATGGGGAGACACACCCACTGTTGAAGGGATGTCCACCCGAGGGTGGCTTCTGGGTGCGCTCCTACTTTTGACCCTGGCAGCGGTGTCTGTGGCAAGGCCATCATCAAAGATTGCTGAAAAGGAGGAGAATATAAGTGAACGTGAAGGTAAGGAATGAGCAAAAGGAGCAATGGAATATCATTCAAGAAACATTCCCAGTCTTTACAGCAGGATCTTGTTAGAATTCTCGTTACTTCAGTGATGACAAAAAAACAGATGCTTCTTTACTGCTTATTTGCTATAAAAAACAACCTTCTCCTACGCAGCTGCACCTATGTGTGAAAATATTTAGTTTTTATTGGGAGAAGTCTTGGGAAAATAAGGAATTTTGGTTGAAACAAAACATTGCCGCATGGCATTTCTCATGGTATAGGTAGGATTCCTCATGGCTTCATACATCATTAGTTAGTGCAGATTTTTTTGGGATTTAACTTTTCATAAACGGTTGATTTCATCCCTTCAAGACAGCCAGGAAAGTTCTGAGGAGGTGCTG
Source organism: Carassius carassius (assembly GCF_963082965.1). Classification (NCBI taxonomy): domain Eukaryota; kingdom Metazoa; phylum Chordata; class Actinopteri; order Cypriniformes; family Cyprinidae; genus Carassius; species Carassius carassius. Next base: position 3,051,514 of record NC_081784.1, read on the forward strand.
GTTTGCAGTGATGTGTGGTTTGGAGGTTTTATGAGGAGCTGTATGCAAACCCTAGAAAGTACTTCTTTTGCATGGAGCACGCCTTTGAAATGCTGATAATTATGTGGAGAAAGTGGTTTAAGCATATATCTGGCGTCTTTGAACTGTGAACCCTGAGGTTTAATAATGTATGGAATTATATTTCATATGCTATACTCAACAACAGCTCGTTTCAAAAGAGTCGCTTTCAGGATTTTTGTGGTTCCATTCATAACGTCTCTTTTCCTTTCTCCCCCCATATTTTCTCTCTCTCTATCTGTCTGAGTTTAATGTTGTAAAGAGTTGAGGACCACACACATACCTGCTTGCTTGGCATGCAGATGCAAACCAACCCGTATTAGTTTGTTTGGGAAGAAAATAAACCTTATATGCTTTCAGATTTAAACTAAAATGAAACGAGATTCTCTGCTCTTTTTGGAGGTTTCCTGACTTCCTTTTAACGGGATGTGGTTTGTCATCATTTTCATTCCTAACTCTAAGTAAAAACACTCATTTTATTTGGTTCTTTGGCACTTTCTGAAGTGGTGTATTCCCAGTGGCGTATCTTGGCCAAGTTTTGCCACATTCTGCCATTAGTAGTTGAGATTATTGATGTGATTTTTCGTTTTGTTTGGGGCAGCAAGTAATGAGAACTGTTGCATTGGATAAGCCTGCTTTAGTTCTTCTGGCTTTAATCACTATATTAATTAAAGGGTTGTCAAACACAATCACTGGAAGTAGCCACCCAACCCCCCCAACCAACACTGTCCAGATGCCCTTTGACCTCAGGGTCAAAAGAGGTCCATAGCAGGGTTAAAGGGAAAGTTCACCCAAAATTTTGAATCTGTCATTATTAACTCACCCTTATGTTGTTCCAAAAATGCAGGACTTTCCTTTTTACAAAGTAAACGAAGTAAGACATTTTGAAGGATTTCTGCTCTTTTCAATAAAATGGAAGCTTATTGTGATCAACAGCTTTTGGGGACATTCTTCTTAGACTTTTGGTATAGATTTGTGCGAGAAACAATCAAATTTAAGTTGCTATTCATTGAAAATTGTAGTAGACTTGTATAGATTACTTTTATGTTACTTTTTAACATTGAATCTCCTTATATTCTTCTATGGGAAAGAGCAGCTTGGAAAAGTCTTCTTTCCACACTTATTTTAGAATGGCACAAGGGTGAGTAAGTGAAGTCAGTAAGAGTAAAGCATCGCTTAGCGTCTCAAATACAAAAGATGTTCTATTGCGCAATATCGCATTATCCTTTGTCCAAAGTCAGATGCTTAACTTTTCATCTTCTAATGCTAAGTGGTCTATGTTATGGAACTTTGTAAGTCGATTTGCACTTTTCTCTCCTATCATATGATGGAAGATTATGGGAGGTCATGTGACGGAGGATTAGGTGGCTGAAGTGGTGTCATGTGATGCGGAAAGGCTGGGAGAGAGGTTTTGGTGAAATTTGGAGAGTTCTAACCACATCAGTTTCTTGTGGTAGAGACGCAACTCAAGTAGTTGAATGGCTGTGCTACACATGTTTACTTTTTGTACCAAAAAAACTGTGTATGTATTAATTCAACAACAACAAAAAAGCCTACCATTAAACGCCCACCCCTGGAGGGAAACTTCAACAGCTCCCACCTGATGCATGCAAAGCCCACCAAGGGCTCAGTTGTGTTTCTGGGAGGGGTAATTGTTTAAGATAGCATATCAGTTTAGAATTCTTACAGAGCTGTTTTTTTCTGTTAAGGAAGAGTTATATGATTATATAAAATATATATTCCATTATCTTCCTGAATCAGCAATGTTGCTAACCTAAAAAGAGTTTTATTTGGAACATGCATTGCTTCTCTTTAGAAGCAAGTCATCTTCTCAGAGGTTGGAAAGCAACACATTGTGAAAGTGTGGGAAAGCAAACTTGGATCAAATGTAATCTGACAGGGCTTAGAGCACAATAGTTGAAGATCTTCACCCTTTATTCTCTTATTCCCTGACGCCCCATAAGGTTTGTGGTTGGAACCAGAGGTATGGCCAGGCTGACCCAATGGTGGAAAATGTGGAATCGCACAAGCTTGGTTTGGATCATTGTTATTTGGATTGTGTGATTTATTTATTGTCATTGGAGTGGTTCTTATAGGGTTTTAGTGTGCATGTGTGCCATGTTGGTTTGGACAGAATTTGACACATTCAAATGGAGCTTTGATGATGTTTAAAACATTGGCTGGAGATCCAAACGAATCTCTCGCTGACTTTCCTGTCATCAGTCTTTTTTTCTGAAATTGGAATTGTCCCCAATTCCATTCTCTCTGCTTTTTTTAGCCAGAGGGTTTTCTTCTTGCAACCCAGACATTTCTTTTCACAATAGTTACGATACCCAAACCAGTAACACCAGAAGTGTGAGAGATGCTCAGCCTCTCGATAAGCGTGCCTTAAATTGACCACCTGCATACAGAAGGGGGTTTCCTGGGCGAATCATTCTCTGTTTATACTAAGAGTCCTAAATCATAATAGTAAGTCCCTGTAATAAAAGTGCCAACTCACATCATTTGTTTATTATGTTTTCATGGGTGATAAAAACTTAATTCTTCTACTAAACAAACTAAACTGTTTTTTTTCCCCCAGAATTTTTATATATAGCAATTGGCTGCTGTTCAACCTTTGCAGCGTTTTTTGTTTATACATGTGTGCTGTATATGCTGTATATTAGGTAACATATATTAGGTTAAAATAATATATATATATATATATATATATTATTTATATATATATATATATATGAAGTATTTCTTGGAGGTACATTTCTTTTAGTACATTGAAGGGTGATCATTTGACTTTTTACATACACCGTGTGACCTGTAAATTCAGAAAAAATGTTTCAATTGCAGTTTTACTAATTATTTATTTTTTGCATAGCCTGAAAAACAACCTCATTCAAGCGTAAAAACGTTTTTGTAATATTGGGTAGTTTTTTGCGAAATTGACGCGTTTCATTAGGTTGTATTTTCAAATCGCAATTTCAATTTGCACCGTTTGAAGTGTAATGGAAGCGCGTAGACATAAATAAGTAACATTTAAGGTCATGAACAGGGAACTTTTTTCTTTTATATGCCCATTTTATTCATTTAATCCATTAGAAACCAACTACCAAAACTCTGGTTGTCTATAAGCTGCATGATTTGATGCATCATTCATGCCTGTAGCACAAACGGTTCAGATCACACGTTCAATTTTAAAGTTAGCGGTCTGCTCAAATCTACCACCAGATTCCAGTGTTTATATGTGACTCTAGAGGGTTTGGAGGGAAAGTTGGCCAATTAGATTTGCCCATGTGCCGTAGGTGCCGCTGAGAGGTCTGTGCTTTTGACTGGGCATGCCATTGTCAGAACAATAAAGCTTGCAGAAATTAAAATTTGAAAGGTGATTGTGATTAGGAAAGAAAAGGAGTGGCTATGGAAGAGTGTCGGGATTTAACTGGTGTAGAAAATGGGAAGGGTGAGAAAATAAGGAAGGAGGGGAATGTGAAAGGACAACAGGGTGAATGTGCAGCTTGTGTAAAGTTTACTTGTGTGGGGTGGATGGGTTGTCTGCTAAAGCCTTGTGATCTAATTATCAGTTTTTGCCAAGGTAAGTGCCAGTACTACTGTTTAAACAGACCCCTAACTCTAACTACTAAACTTTGGAGCCTGACTCGTCCCACACCTTTTGTCCTTTTTTTGAGAGCAGGTGTGCAAATACAGTTTGCTATTATACTTGTAAGGAGGACCTGAGGAATATCTAGGGTCCAGAATGTCATCAAGAGTTCAAGGTGAATCTGGCCAGGAAGCACCCACTTAGCAACACTATAGCAACTACCTGTATTACCTGAAACACAACAGCATTCCCGAATATCATCTAACAACTTATGCATGGGCAAAAACTCTTCTGATGTAGGTTTTTTTTTGTGTGTAAAAATGTTAGTACTTTGTTTGACTTTAAGTAATCTTTTACATTTTCATTTAATATAATACATTTTTTCCCATAGGATCAATGGAAGTAAATTAGATCTTTTTTTTTTTATTGTTAGACTGGAGCATTGTTATTAAATTATATTTGGTAACAACAATGACTTTTGCATGGGCAAACTGTTTTAGAAATATAATTTTGGCCATAAGATTAATGGAAATAGATTTGATTTGATTGACGTTTTAATTTTTTTTTTTGTGTGTGTGTGTGTGTGTGTGCAATGAATAATTTTGGCTATACAAATAATGGAAATGATGATTTCATTTGATTTCAAAATTATGCATTTTTATTAAACTACATTTGGCATAAACTACGATGTGTGCATGAACAGAAACTCTCAGGAATATGAAAAAAACTGTTCTTAACAAAATGCAATAAGAATAAAAAGATTTAAAAAAAAACTAGATTAGATTATTTGATTCTTAAGTATAGTTTAATTTCATGTAATGGAACTGCATTTGACATCAACAAATATAGTACCTTTATGAAGACTTGGGGGTTTGCAACTCCCTGGTTGGGAAATCCTGGAAAAGTGGAATTAAGGTGTATATATCTGTTATTAGAGAGACATTTCATCATAGTTTCTTCTCACATTTCATCGGACTGTCCCCGAGCACTCAGTAAAGCACACAGCAGTCTCAATTCCATGTCACCAAGAGGACGGAGACAGAAGGATGATAGTGTGAGAATTGGACAGACTGGATCCTGTCACAGTTTGGTCGAGAGCCTAATTATCTGTTCTAGCTGAGGCGCAAATGACATTTGGTGAAGCAGACGGGAAGTGTGAGACAGTCTGTATCTGTCAATCCTGACGGAACGTTTGATAATAACTGCCACTCACAGTACACTTTTCAATAGCCTTCTCATCAAAACACTTGAGAACAGAGTCATACCTCCAGAATTTGAGTTTGAAGGCTTTTTCCCCTGCATGTGTTTCACCTATTATTACAATTTAAGGAAAATATGTTTAGTGTTGCAGAGTAGGATTTTGCTTTGTTTAGGGTAGGGCGATGTATACCAAATTGGCATTGGATGAAGTCTACAATGAAACATTGCGATGGACGATTGAACGAGTGAACTTCGTTATGTTATTACGTAATCAGAAAAAAATATTTGAATGTACTGTGCAAAAATTGGAAGCAAGCATTGCACTGATCTCTGTAGTGCGATTTAATTAAGATGTTTTTTTTTGGGAGGGGGGGGGTTACAGGAAATCATCATGAAACTCCATGAGCTCTGACCTTTCCCAAGAAGGAATATCTGGAATTTTCAGGATGTCAACAGGTTGTGGATTTGTGGAGGGTCAGTGTCTTGTGGACGGCAGGGGGTCGGTTGGCAGGGTGAGAGGTGAAAGGTCAAAGAGCAAATCAGAGGAGCAGGAGGTGGTGTTGATGGTAAAGAACAGATGTACTGGACCTGAAGAATAAAGAGAATGAAAGCATGTCGAATGTTTAAAGAGGTTGAACTTGCATCAAGTTCCTCTCTGCCAGAACAGGACAAAATTTATCGTGGTGCTGTGAGAAATGCTTTCTTAACCTTTGAATAATGAAGCTGTTTTTAAATGTCGACAAAGTCATTTGATCAACTAAAACTGATTGAAACTGGCTGGTTTGTCTTTTCTTTGTAGCACTACTGGTAAAACATGATGGTAGCAACATCCAATTTTAACTTTTAAAACAAAAGGAAAGGTCAGATTAAAATGAGCTTGAATGTTCTAGAAGTTACTCTTTGTCTTCCAAATGCATACATGTATAACCATAATAATTTGGAATAATAATTTGGAGAGCACTTCTGTCTCCTTTTTTTCTGCATGGATCTTTCTGCTTTCAGCATGCACAGCTTAATCTTTTGCACTGCTTAATTCAACTCCCCTCAGCATTTTATCTGTTCACTATTAACATACTAAAAGTTTAGTGAGGCTCAATTGTCCACTGGACATGCTACAGAGTTTCCTAAGTGTGTATGTAAAAAAACTGATCCATATGTGTTGGCTTTCTAACAGGACTTGAGTGGGAGCAGGCCTCGTTTTTTTTTTTTTTTTGTTTGTCTTTAATCGTACAATAATGGGTAATACACAGCCAATTACAGTTAAATAACAGTTGGACAAACTGAGGCCTCCGGAAGAGCAAGGCAATGAATACCAGTCCCATCAATCAACAGATCAGAGTTCGTTCTAAGGCCGCACCGTCTCGAAAGACAAAAAGGAAAAGGTAATTGTTTCCGGACTAGTGAAAAAAGGAACAATACAGGATCTAAACGTGTGTAGGGCAGTGTGCCTGGGGAGAGAGTTTAGACCTTCACACACACTCCAAACCCCTTGAGGACTGAACGCAAGTCATACGACTTTCCCTTCCTGTGGTGTGTAGTTCATTCCACCATACACATTCACAATAGGACAAGAATGTGCAGGAAGAGAGGTGTGTTCCTACGCGAAAGGTTGGGACTGTCTCTGCGCCGCTGATCAAGTCTGATCATGTTTTTCCTTACCTCTCGCTTTCAAAGTTTATGTCTTTTTCATGCTTAGTAAGCTGTTTAGTCTGTCTTAATTCATAGTTTCTGCCTAGATGCAGTTAGTTGTTGTTTGCACTGTAGAATTATGGGATCTTTTACAGTGTCAGAAGTTTATTAGTGGTCCTTAAACTTGGAGATGGATCATGGTGTACTGGCCAAATTATTGAGCAATTAGTCCAGGTTTTCCCTGAATGTGTTTGTGGTTTGTATTGAATTTCTGTGGTCTGGGTTAAATCATACAGCTATGTTAATTGTCCAGAAATATAATATCTGTGCTGGTGTTGCTCAAACTGTATCATACAGATTGTACAGTTACCATCTGTAGTGTTGATGGCTTTTTGTGAAGGCAGTTTCGACCTCATTTGAGTCACTGTGTATCTGCATCAAGTGTGGTTACTATGCAGTGCAGTGTTTTTTGTGGTTTATCATTCTACCCATAAGATTAAGTGAATTAAATGGATAGAATAACTTTCCTGAAATCCTCACTCTTTACTTCTCATTCTGACCTGATTGGGTCGTTTGATTTCTGTTCATCTTGGCTTTGCTCTTAATGCAGTCTCAGGTGAATTGAAATGGATATAGTTGGTATGTTTTGCTTAAATGCTTGATCACATATTGCTTCACATAACTAGAGGTCAGCTGATATGGGTTTAGAATTTACAGAACAAATGCAAATGTAATGAATTTTTTTTTTAAATATTTAAAACAACAATATATATATATATATATATATATATATATATATATATATATATAATGTACGTATGTATATATATATATATATATATATATATATATATATATATATATATATATATATATTACAAGTATGTACTTTAGAATTTATAATTAAATTATAAATTAAAAGTTAAGTTTTTTTTCTCCTTAATGCTCAAACCACCTTATTTCAATCTCAAATCAAGCCTTTGATTTTCCTGTTTTAGGTGCCTCACTTTGAGGCCATTTGGCATTCCATATGAGCGTTTGGCTAGGCAATATAGTTATTGTAGAGCATAATTAAAGATAATGGAATAAACCGGCAATAACAGCTTTAATTCTAATGGGTGAGGTCGAGGTTGAAATGACAGGGAAAGAAAAACCAAAGACTCTGTTTATGAAATGAACAAATACTGCGCTCTATTTCTCGACTGGCACCTCTTTCATGTCAGCTCACTGCTAATGCCACACTTTTTCCCACTGGTACAGCTACATGCTTGCAGAAATGCTCTGTATTCACGCTTCACAGCTAATGGGATGCTCTGAGGTGTCTGTATTTGGGATATTTTGACTTTTGGGTGAACTGTTCATTTAATTGAAGCCTCTTCTCCACACTAGTCACTCTAGGGATGTTATTTTGGTGCAGTGTTCTTCATCCTACACTCTTTCTCTGTGCACCCTGTCACCCCTTTTCTCCCGCCCTCCTCTCTTTTCCCCTTCGCTCTGCAGAGCCTCCAACCAAAAACCAAAACTCTAAGCCTACTCTGTGCTCGGTGCACCCGGGTGAACTGCTCAAGCTCAGCTGCCCGCTGCCTGAGGCGGCCGCCATCGTCTGGACTAAAGACGGCTCCTCGCTGGGCCCTGACAACCGCACACTCATAGATCAGGAGTGGTTACAGATCCGCGACGCCACCTCTAAGGACTCGGGCCTCTACGCGTGCAGTGCTGTGGGCTCGCTGGCCGGCGACATGCTTTGCTTCATCGTAAACGTTACAGGTGAGACACTAGTTTAACACAGGTGGTGCCATCTGCTGAATGAGACTTTGATATTCGTGGATGAGTCTTCATCACTGATTTAACAACTGTCTGACTGTCTGATTTAACAAGTCGTTAAAATATTTTTGACAGTTTTTTAACTAGCATTCATAGTTGCTCTGGGATACTGGACACACTCTTATCTCACAGTAACATTAAATGATGACACATTACAGTTATTTTTGCTATATATGTTTTTGAAATATAAATGTATTTATATAAAAGATATATTTATATTTACAAATTTGTTATGAACGAAAGGTACTTCATCTCCTTTGTTTATTTTCTGTGAATTTGCAAATGACTGTGAAACAAATGAATGACAAAGCCAGGCATCAGTGCTAAAACAGGTTCACATTTTATAAGACTTGAGTTTAAAAAATAAAGACTCCGGACAGTAAATTTAATACCGTAAATAAGGTAAAATTGTACTCTAAAAGTTTTGATTTGATGAGCTGTGCTCAATGCTGTTATTACTGTATTAACGTTGATGTATGTCATTTTTGAAATAAATTAAAATCACTATAAAAACACCATTACACATTCACATGTATTTAGGAAATATGCTAAGTTCACATAATTTTCTTTCTCCTAAAAACAATGCCACAGCCATTTATTGTACTTTGAAAATATGCTTTCTATGTCGTAATGTCTGTTTTTGTTTTGGTCTGTGTGATTCCACCCACTGCTAGTTTAACCAATATTATTTTGACACCCCGGATTGCCAGTTGGTGGAAAACACAGTATATCGAAGCCATGGAAGGCAGCAAACAGACTGGCTCAGAGATTGTAGATTGTACCCGACCTAAATAGCCTCGGCATCCATCTAAAAAGCTCTATGATCAGAGGCATATTAAAATGTGGATGAAGCACTCATAAACGTACAGTGTAAGGGACGTTGCCTTCCATTGTTAATTAATTGTGTTCATTCCTGTTGCGTGTCCTCAATCTGACAAACCGCATGAGCATCACGTCTGAGCTCTGAGGAGATGGAGGCGGGAAAAGCAATACTTAGAATTTGGACTGCAGTGCCCATTTAAGCCACTAGCTGTCAATATTGCATACTGCACCTTTAATGCATCAAAAAAGCAAATATTTGATCAGTGATTGTTAGCATAGAAGTCAGGGTGTTGTGACGGCAGGAGCAACAAAGCACGGTTACAGTATTCCCGGTACTCTCTGCAGATGCCATCTCATCCGGTGATGATGAGGACGACACGGAGCGATCGGACGATGTCGGGGTGGACGGTGAACAAATACGTGAGTATCAGGACCGGGGACCGAACACCAGTTGGCTCAGAGTACCATATGAAATGCACTTGTATTTCCGATGTTGAATTTGAGCTCTTGCTCTTTCTCTCTCTCTCTCTCTCTCTCTCTCGCACGTGTGTTCTCTCTCTCTCTCTCTCTTGCGCTCTCTGCTAGTTCTTATATGCGCCCTGTTAAACTGACAGGACTTAAAACACATGCAAATGATAAACTTTCACTCTATGATGGTTAAGCTGTGCAATTAATCCACGAATCACATTCTTCAAGGGCCGGGGAGCAGCTGGCCCGTACAGTAAATGAATAACGGATCAACTACGACAGCGTATATCGCACATCCTGCGATGTGTGACTATCGTGGATTCGTACATCGCGATATCGATGCTTAAACGACACATGGTGCAGCCCTAAGTGAAACCACACTCTATTGATAGGACAGGCCTGCAGCAGAGCCTGATGTTCAGTATGTCACCAAGAATTCCAGCACAGACACATTCCCAGAATTCCAGGCCTTCTCCTTCCTTCTTTCTTTGTGTCTTTGTGCTCTCCATTTCTCAGGTCCATGAGGATCTGTGATTTTCCTGCTAAGAGATGTGTTTAGAATTGAGAATAGCAGGGAAAAACCTGAGGTGAAATAGTAACGAAATATAGAAAAAAAAGAGAAATTCCAAAGATTTTAATAATCCGAGTGTTGCAAGGATGACTTTTATTTGTTGGCAAGCCCGGAAGTCAACTGGTTTCCTCAACAAAAAAGCCCAGGATTTTTCCGTTGGCTTTGAGATTATTGTGGAAAATAAGTTTATGATTCTTACACGTTTTGTCCATCATGATAATCTTTACAAATGAACACAACTTATGTGAATTTTGAAGCCTAAATACAATGGCTAAAAGCTAAAGCTACAGTCACACAACTTCATCGTCATCACTCTTACACTTCCAACAATCAGTTTCATCTTATATAAGGGAGTTCATGAGTTTTTCTGTTGGATATGATGATGTTTAATGTCTCAGACAACTCCTGGAGTCCCATTTAGCCACTTGATCACCTTTTTCAAGATGCATAAAAGCTTTAAAATTATGAGTGGGGTATAACCAATGTATTATATGTTGTAAAATAAAACAACAATATATTGCGCTAGTACTAACCACAGACTTTATTTCAGGCCATAAACCCATTGACTTTGGGACGATGGAATTGTAACTTATTTCCAGTTTCAGGACTCATTCCTTCAGCAATCTATGTTTTTTTTTTTTTGGTTACGGTTAACACAAAATGCTTCTTTTTTTGGAGAACTTTATGCACAAGAGAAGCCTTGACAGGTGAGGAAAGGATATTGACTGCATTTCCACTGTTGAAATGAGTGCCATGCCCAACAAAATCTGTTTTGAGTTGTTCAAAATGGTATATTAAAGAGAGTTGATGGAAAGAGGGGTGGAGCGAGGTCTTGGATCTGCCCCAACACTTTTCTGTGTATGCTTTGGAGGTCTGGCCTTTGGCCGCGTACGAGGGGAGTTGAGGTGGGTGTGGGGGGATTGGGATTGGGATGGAGGGGTGTTTAGCATTATGCTTGGGGTGGTTTTGGGCTCAGTGGGTTGGATTTCTGCCCTGTTGAACCTCTCAGAACTCTTTGATATTTCTGTGCAAAGGGGGCCTCAACAACAGCAGTCTCAAAAACATCAATTTTCCCCCCTCTCATAAGAAAGTTTAGTTTGTTTTTGAGAGGTTTTGCCTGCATGTGAGGTGTGCTGGAGTAGACAACGCTGGGATTTTTTAAAGTCTAAAGGTCTGGTTTGCATGTTTTTCTTTTTCTTTCTCTGCTTAATATGACAGAATTGGCTGCTGGGATGTTTCAGTGTTTCTGTTTACTGACCGATTGTTTTGCAGATACCAGTGGTATTTGTTGATAGTCCCAGAGTTTTTAAAGAAAAATGTCAATAAAGGTTCAATGGTCAGTCCATCTTTCACTAGAGGTCACCTGTGTTGGGGTTGCCCAGGACATCCATCCCTACTGCCTAACTGTCTGAGAGTCATTTCCATCTTTGTTTTCTCAAAAGGAGTCTGGCTTACAGACATGTAGTCTGTTGTCCTTCAGGGCGTTGAGGTTGAAGAGAATGACCGTTATGAAAGAATTCCCATGAGATGAGATGAAAAAGTTGGTGAGGAAAGAAAACAGACAGAGAGATAGGGGTTGAAGAAAAGGGTTGAGTTGAAAACCAATTAGCATGCCTTCACGCTGAGGGGAAGATGTCTGTTTACACGTCTGATATCAAGTCGTTTGCAACCTTCCGGTTAGCATGTCTGTCGAACAAAAGAAATTGGATGTGATGGTCCAGTTCCTTCTTGGCAAGCTGCTGAGCTTTTGGACCAACTTGTTTTATCCTTCTTTTCTCTTGTGTGTTTTCAGAGCAAATGGGAATATGTTTTTATTTAAGCCGCTCACTGTGAGTTGCAGGGTTCCATTAAGCAGATGGGCGGTGCAGTCATGCAGGGCTACGAGTGTGAATAACTGTTTCGATTTGCATCCGTGGTCATGCCTTCCTGTTTCCCCTTGCTAAGTTTCAGACAGGCGCCTGCTTTCTCAGTATCTTGGCAATGATGCATTTCTTTTGGGATATTGGGATTGAATCAGAATGGACCTCAGATTGATTTGCCATTTCAATGCATTTTTTTTGTGTCATTGAATCAGTCTCATTTTGGAATTATTTATGTGCTATTTGTTTTTTATTTTAATTTTAGTAATTTTGTTATTTGCTTTTTAATTTATTTAATTTATATATATATTCTGGCTTTTATTCTCTTTTTCCATAAACATAGATATAGAAAACACACTGTAGATGTCAAGGACTGATATATGATCTCTGAAAGTTTGCATGGAGGTTTTATGTGATGAATATCAAAGCTCCATGTAATCTCAAAAGCTTCGACACATCAAAGATATAGTGCACTGCAAGTGTGTGATTCCTGTTGATGATTGGATGATGCAAATGGTTGTTATTGCTTCTTCTTTCCTACAGTGGCACCATATTGGACCTCACCGGATAAGATGGAGAAGAAGCTGCATGCTGTCCCTGCGGCCAACACTGTGAAGTTTCGGTGTGCAGCAGCGGGAAATCCAAAGCCTGGAATGCGCTGGCTGAAAAATGGAAAACCCTTCAAACAGGAGGATCGCATGGGTGGTTACAAGGTAAGAGATCTTCACTAATGCTGGATGAGAAATGGCGCTCATCGTGGTAAATGTAAAAATGCTTAAGTACTAGTGCTTTTTAAAGAGTACATCTTTTTATACAAGCAGATTTACATGAGTCAGAATTGTTAGCATGAAACAGCTGGTGAAGCACTGACTCTTGGTTAAAGTGTAATAGATGTGCAGGATGATTGGCCAATGTACCCCGATCAGTGTCTGTTTGCTCTTCCTTCTCTGAAAACACAGCTGATCCACACAGAAGGTCACTAATGATTGAGCGGCTCACGCTCGATTGATCTGAAGACTCAGATATGAGTCAGTGTCTGACTACAGGACCAAGAACTCGTTTATTTGATAATTCATACTCAAGTTACCATTTACAGTAGTCACAGGCAAAATGATATAGATATAGGTGAAAGATATTTTAGATAAGTAGATTAAATAGACATGTATTTTATGTTTTATATTTTAACGGAAATGTATTTGAATGATTTTAGTTGTAGTTGAATATAATAAACCTGATTATTATTGCATTTGTTTAATATACAAAGCAAATCTTCATGAAAAAAGTCTCCAGCAGGTTTTAGTCAAAATAAGATCTAAAATTCAATTCAATTCAAGTTTATTTCTATAGCACTTTTTACAATGCAAATCCTAACAGCTATACAGAAAATTCAAGTTTCTACATTATGTTTAGCAATAGCTAATTAAAATGTTTTATAGTTTATGGATAATGTGCAAAAACGGAAGTGTCTCAGGTGGGTTTTGTGGTCATTTGAAGGGTCTCAAAAGGCCGAGGGTTGAGGAGTGAAAGTCTCTATGGAAGAGACGCTGGATTTTGTGGCCTGAAGTCACGAGAGCTGCATTCCTGGGGTGGGGGCAGGAGCTCGCTCATCTGTCGGCACGGCGATATTAGTTTTCCCATGGTGCTCTTGCTCAAAAAAACCATAGTCTTCTGGGACAATTTCTCTCTCTGTTGTTTGTTTTGTTAGATTTGCCCTTCATTTTGAAAGACATCACACAACTGTTGTGAAATTAAGGATGATGGATGCTCAACTAAACCTAGAGTTTAGTTTGAGATGAATTTGAGAATAACAAAAACAACCAGCTGTGTTTGGTTATACGATTCACAAACTGGGAGCGTCGCATAAACAAGTGACTAAACTATTCCGAATGTGTTCTGTTGTACTAAGTTTTAATTTTTTTTATTTGTCGCGCTCAGCTCCGACTCCAGCACTGGACTCTAATCATGGAGAGCGTGGTTCCCTCTGATAAAGGAAACTACACCTGCGTGGTGGAGAACGCCTACGGATCCATCAATCACACCTATACACTGGATGTAGTAGGTGAGTCCTGTTTAGGCTGGTTTGGACACTGGCAAACAGGGCATATAAAACTGCTGTGGGTATCGTTGGGTGGACAGCATAGCAAATGAAGTGTGTGGGAGAGTACATATTAAAAATAAAAATAGAGCAGGGACAATATATTTCACAACTATTATAGATTTTGAAAAGTAATTTACTCCTGTGATGCAAAGCTGTATTTTTAGCATCATTACTCCAGTCTTCAGTGTCACATGATTCTTCAGAAATCATTTTAATATGCTGATTTACTGCTCAAGAAACAATTCTTATTATTATTAATGTTAAAAACAATCTTTAAAGTGACTTTACTGTCACTTTTGAGCAATTTAATGCATCCTTGCTAAACTAAAATATTTATCTAGTTATAAAATCATTGCCAGCCCTTAAAAATGAGTAATGGTTGACCACTTATTTATATACTATATTTCAAGTCTTCTATATCCATGCTGTTTTTATATGTATTGTGAACATGTCTATAATGCAGCTTTAAAATACTTGGAAGGCTTTGTTTTCATTTTTTTGGTGTGAACTGTCCCTTTAATTCACAGCTGTCTACACTAGTTTATCGTTTGAGTAGACCTGCCCCATCTAAAGCTAAGAAACCAAGCTGTATTTTTGCATGCACGCTCCCATGAACATGCAGACATGCTAGGCTCACACACACATATACATGCTCCCTGGGTTAAGTAAAAGCAGTCTTTCAGAAAGTCTCTGTTTTTCTTTTCAGTTTTATTGCAAGGCCGTAAAGCCCTATTGTGTCTGGCTCAGTCTAATACTCTCATCAGAGAAAGTAGGAGAGAAAAGAGGCAGAGGATAGAGGGATAATGCTTTTGTTTTTCACTTTAATGTAAGACTATCCTACCTGGAAAGTCAGTGAAAATGACAAGATCATAAAAAGAAGGTCGGAAAAGAGAATACCTTTTCCCTGTGGCGGAATTGGAGTCGCGCTGACCCTTCGAACAGGTCAATGAAAGTTGTGCCAGCCTGAACTGGCTTGCATTACAAAGCTGGACTAAGTACAAAGCGCTGACACTTAAAAGAGCCAAAAAGACTCTAATTATCGCTGTTTATTGTGGATGTCAGCCAGATTCCAGAAATTTCTACTGTAGATCACTTCCAACAATAGCTTCTTCTACCAATTTGTGCACATACTGTATTATATAAATATTTGAGTCTAGGACTTCTAGTCACCATCCACTTCCACTCCCGGTTTGTTGGCATTAGAGTTTGGCAATAAATCACAGTCATTTTAAGTCATAGTAACAGTATATATAATAATATAGTGGTTTTTGTTAAAAGATTAATATGTTCTTTTTCATCTTGACTTGTTTGGTACACATGTTTTTGCATTACTTCATGCTTTTTGTCAATTTTGGTAATATGTAAATAATATAAAGTACTACTTCCATGTAAACACATCTTTTGCATTATAAACCATACAGCAAAAGCTCTACTGACCGATGTTTCAAACCACCAGACCTAGTTGGCACAGTAACTTAGTTCATCTCCCCCCTGATTTCTCTCTCAACCAATCCCGTGCCACAACCCCAGGAACCCCTCCCTCACTGTTTTTGGTCGACGTATGCTAAGTCAGAAGTTTATCCAGAGTTCAACAGTCTTGCGTTGGGATGCAAGATCAGTCAAGATCAGCAAATTATTTTGTTTTTCTCTTTGATTAACATTAATGGCAAAAATGACAACAGGAATATTAGACTGCTGTCACTTTAAGACATTAAGCACAGATCCCCTATAACTTCTACCCATGTGTTTTCGGTCTAAAATGCTGCCTGCATTCACTTAAGACAAAACCAGCTGTGTTTACAAGGATATTTGGATGTAATTCTGTGTATTTGTACGTTCAAGCGCAAGACGATGTGAAAGAAAGCTCAATTCAGTATTCACACACTATATGGGGCTGCTATTTGTGTGTGTGTTTTGGAGAAAATGTGTGCAAATGCCAAATTGAGTTTCACTTTTGCATCTTCTTGTGCTTGAATGGTTAAAATCAAAATAAAATACACACACATGAATCGATAAACGTAATCAAAATCACTTGTCATATCAAATCAACCAGCCTTGGAATTTGGATCCAGTTCTCGATAGCCAACCCTAAACACAATCAATCTGAAACACTTGCTAGAGTCTCCAAAGGAAGACTTTCTGTCTGACTTGGAGATTTTGTAAGGTTTAGATGTTTGTGTGTCAGCAAAGTTTGTCTCTGTACCTTTTTGTTTCTCATCTGTTCTTCTTCATCTGTCTGTCTTTTCTTTTCACTGCCCATCTGTTGGGCATCCTTTATCCTCTGCATCCCTTGACCCCAACCACTCTCTCTTTTGCTACCTCTTTCTTCTTCGCACCATTGTTTTGAGCTTTTCTTCTGCCCCCTCTTGTGCCTCTCAGTCCTAAATCCTCTTACAACCCCCCGCAAACCTCTGCTGCTTGTCTGTGAAGGCTGATCTCTCCACATCTCCTCTGTGACATCATGCTTGTGTGTCTGTGTATGTCGGGGTAACTAGGAGACGTGTCAGAATTACAGGGTGAGAGTAATGTTGTGTTGTTAAGACAATGAGGTGTGTGTTTGTAGTATGGTTTAGATTGTTTAGTTTAGTTTTTCTTTGGAAAACTTGATGCAGTAGTTCTTACTGCATCCAAAGTGGGATTATTATAGTTAACTAAAACTACAACCATTAAAAATAAATAAATAAATAAATAAATTGTTATTTGAAATAAAATAAACATTTCCTGAAATAAAATATAAAAAAATAATCTTTTCTTTTCTACCAAAATAACTAAAACTAACCTGTAAAAAAATTAATAAAAAACTATTTACGCATATTTATTTTATTAACTAATAAAACTAATAAAACTTACAAAGACACAACCAAATTACTAAAACATGAACTAAAATAAAAATAAAAACATTAAAGTAATAAAATAAAAATAAAATCTAACTATTAATTTAAAAAAGTGTGTTTTCTTATAAACATTTTTTTTTTTTAATTATAGGCACCTTAACTACTAAAGATGATGTGTATTAGCTACTCAAAACGAGTTTGGTTTTTATTGTGGCATTCTTATTTTATAAGATCATTTTTAATGGGAAAAAGGAAATGAAACGAGAAGGTTCCGGATACGCCAACGCTGCCGGAACCGCAGCTGATTCATGGTGGACACTGTACATCTGTCTTAATTTTTCCCCCCACTTTGCCTTTCTTCATCTGTGTTTGTTCAGTCCTTATCAGCAGAGATAACGCAACAGTCTCTGTTTGTGAAGTCTTAACATCAGCCTATTAGGACAGTAGGGTGGTGATCTGAACACCGTATGTTCATGTATATCTTTACTGTCTTACCAGGCAGATTGGGCTGGTTTCCACAACAAAAAAATATAAGCAGCACATCTGTTTTCAACATTGATAATAATAAGCAATGTGCAGCAAATCAGCATATTCAAATGATTTATGAAGGATCATTGAAGACTGGAATAATGATGCTGAAAATTCAGCTTTGCATCACAGGAACAAATAACATTTTAAACAAAAAAATAGAATAGAAAATAGAAAACAGTCATTTTAAATTGCAATAATATTTCATAATATTTTAGATCTTTCTATATATTTGATCAAATAAATGCAGTCTTGATTAGGTTAGCATATTACATCATTCAAAAACATTTAAAAAAATGTACCGACCCAAATGGTAGTTTCATTAGTGAATATTAATATACTAATGTTCATTCTTCTTCCTTTCTATCAGAACGCTCTCCTCACCGGCCCATTCTTCAGGCAGGCCTGCCGGCCAACGTCACTGTACAAGTCGGAGAGGACGCTAAGTTCGTCTGTAAAGTTTACAGTGATGCTCAACCTCACATCCAGTGGCTGCAGCACATTGTGAAGAATGGCAGCCGTTACGGTCCTGACGGGCTCCCTTACGTCAGGGTGTTGAAGGTATTAGGCTATTTAGGCTTCCGTTTTTCATATATTCTGTCCTTTTCTTTGGGGGACAGGAATGTTTCTATGCAGCTGATTTCTTTTAGAAAGAATGAGAAGATACAAAAACACTTTATTCTTATGCCATGTAATGAGTGGTGCTCCTTTTTCTGCTCTCCTAAAGAGAACAAGAGATTATAACAGGCTCCCATATGTGTGTTTTTGTCCCTCGTTACGGCGCCCCCTAGCGCTCGGGCATAAACAGCTCGGACGTGGAAGTGCTCGTGCTCACCAACGTCACGGAAGAGGACTCTGGTGAATATACGTGCAGAGTGTCCAATTATATCGGTCAGGTCAGCCAGTCCGGTTGGCTTACTGTCCTACCAGGTAAAAAACAAGAACGAGGCCTTCAAAGTCCCCTGCCCCTCTGCTGGTGTTTTGGGTTGCTTTTTTTTGCCGTCGTGGTGATCCTGGGATTTTCGCTGAGCTGTTATGGTGTGGTCTGGTGTTTTTCTTATTTTTTGGTGGATCTTTCCAGGTCCCCAATCAACCATG
The DNA here is from genome assembly GCF_963082965.1 of Carassius carassius. Lineage (NCBI taxonomy): Eukaryota > Metazoa > Chordata > Actinopteri > Cypriniformes > Cyprinidae > Carassius > Carassius carassius. The sequence continues at coordinate 3,070,091 of NC_081784.1, forward strand.
GAAACAAGCCTTTGGTCTGGCCTTGCCACTGTCTTTCTGTTCTGTTCTGTGTCAAGTCTCCCTCCTACTTTTTCCTCTTTCATTTATCGCTTCACTTCGGTTCTTCCTTGGCAAAGAGGCAGCAGCTTGTTTTCCATGATCTTCACTTGTGTTTGCATGAACCCTTGAGGATCCGGTGGGTTCACCTGTGTTGGTACAAAGATTTCGGCCTTCATTTTTTTTCCCTGCCCTTCCTATTTGATGATCCTCTCTCCTGAAGAGGAACATCTACCATCTCTGTAATGTGTAGATGAGAAATACAACAATGAACATCATCTTTTCTCTTCTTGGTATTATGGGTCTGATTTGTTTCTTTTCTTTTCTTTTCTTTTCTTTTCTTTCTTTCTTTCTTATATCCATTCTTGTATCTCCCTTCCATCTTCCTCTTCTCCTTTGTTTCCTCCTTTGCTTCTCTCAGACGGCAGGTGTGAACACTACGGACAAAGAGATCGAGGTGCTCTACCTGCCTAATGTAACTTTCCAGGATGCGGGCGAGTATACGTGCTTGGCGGGTAACTCTATTGGGATCTCCTATCACACTGCTTGGTTGACGGTGCTTCCAGGTATACACTCGTCCTCTACTGCTTCCTCTACACTTCCTTTAAGTCAAAGCTACATTGGTTGATATCGCACCAATGTTCATTGAGAGGGACCACGAGGCACTTGGGACCGTTGTTGTAGTATCATTATTGATGGTAATATTTCACAAAGAAAAATAATTCAGCGGATTGAAATTAAAGCTCCAATGAATTTAGATTTTTATTTAAATTTATTTAATTTAATGTTTTAGTAATTTTGTTGTGTTTTTGTCATTTTTAGTTCTATAGAGTTTTATCATGGTAATAGATTTATTTTGTTTTAAGTGAGAATTTTTTTTTTTTAATGGTTTTAGTTAACAATAACAACCTTGGTACTCATTTTCCCTAAAATGTTAGGTTCTTTATTGTTGAACGTTTAAAGCATCATAATGAATTTGTTCATTAAATGTAAGAGTTATGAAATAATATTTTGGGCTGAAAATGTCTGAAATTGCACCCAAGTATCTCAAGATCCCTGTTGTTTTCAATTTTCTCTTTCCCAACTAACATTTTATTGGTTGCGTGCTTGGTAAGAAGTGTTTGTTGGAATAGTTTGTCTAAAATTACAATTCTGTCATTATTTACTCACCATCATGTTGTTTAAAGTATGACTGACTTTCTTCTGTGGAACACCAAATGAAAAAAACATCCAGTTCTATATGAAAGAATTTATGAAACTGTAAATGAGAGACATGGGGAATATGTTCTGTACTCTGTTCTTTGCACAATACTATCATATGACTTAGAATATATCACACTAGTTATATGAACTGCCTTATTTTGAAGCTTGACGCTGGTAACAATATGGTTCTATTGGACGAAAAAGAGAAGTTTCACTGATGAAAGAAAGTCAGACGGGTTTAAAATGACATGAGGGTGTTAATGATGATAAAATGTTGATGAACTATTCCTATATGATTCAAAGTCTTTTTCCATTTCAGCTCTAATAACTTTTGTTCTCTAAAGAAAGTCCCAAGATTTGCTTACTTTCTCCGATGCTGGACTTTGTTAGTTATTAGAGCCACTTCACAACCTCAGTGTCAGTGCCTGTGTGTGTTTTTGAGTGTGATTTAGGACTAGATTTAGATCTTTCTGTATATATATATAATTTGGACAGGTATACATGAATATTAGTAAATTCAGCATAGTTTTATGAACACAAAGGCTATCTGTCATTGTGCACAAGACATGCAAAATGCAACAGCGTGCACCTTACTGCATTTTAATAACAGTCCATTTCCTGACAAGGAAACAGATGCAATCTTTGACCGCAAATGGCACCACTTACTGGTCTGCGGTGAGACTAGTGTGTGTGTGTGTGTGTGTGTGTTTGTGTGTCAATCGTATCCATGAAGTGTGCATTTCTGAAGGACCTCAAATGTCAGGAAGTACTTAAATGCTCTGGTCATATGTTAACCATTTTGTGAGCGCGAGTATGTTTGCAGGGGCCATTGAGTGTCAGGAAATATGCTAAAATGGAAAAAAGATCACCAAGGAGATCTCTTTAATATCTCAGTTCAAATTGAGGCTTAAGCCTCGGGTTTTTCTTCGAGGAAACCATAAATATCACTTGTCTTAATACGATCTCTAAATTTTTAATTGCTCTTCAAAATCATTTTATAGCTTACTTTAATGAAACATTTTCTGAGCTAAGGAAGAGCAATATTAAATAAAATCTGACTGGTCAGACTGTCTTTATAAGTTATTTGTTGCTTAGAAGGAAAGTAGTTTGTAGAACATTTAATAGTTTGAGAATAGTTTTATGTCAAAGGTCAAAGTCAAAGTCACCTTTATTTATATAGGGCTTTAAACAAAATACATTGCGTCAAAGCAACTGAACAACATTCATTAGGAAAACAGTGTCAATAATGCAAAAATGACAGTTAAAGGCAGTTCATCATTGGATTCAGTTATGTCATCTCTGTTCAGTTAAATAGTGTCTGTGCATTCATTTGCAATCAAGTCAACGGTATCGCTGTAGATGAAGTGTCCCCAACTAAGCAAGCCAGCGGCGACAGCGGCAAGGAACCGAAACTCCATCGGCGACAGAATGGAGAAAAAAACCTTGGGAGAAACCAGGCTCAGTTGGGGGCCAGTTCTCCTCTGACCAGACAAAACCAGTAGTTCAATTCCAGGCTGCAGCAAAGTCAGATTGTGCAGAAGAATCATCTGTTTCCTGTGGTCTTGTCCTGGTGCTCCTCTGAGACAAGGTCTTTACAGGGGATCTGTATCTGGGGCTCTAATTGTCCTGGTCTCCGCTGTCTTTCAGGGATGTAGAGGTCCTTTCTAGGTGCTGATCCACCATCTGGTCTGGATACGTACTGGATCCGGGTGACTGCAGTGACCCTCTGATCTGGACACAGACTGGATCTGGTGGCCACGGTGACCTCGGAACAAGAGAGAAACAGACAAATATTAGCGTAGATGCCATTCTTCTAATGATGTAGCAAGTACATAGGGTGTTATGGGAAGTGTTTCCGGTTCCGGTTTACCTAATTAATACAGCCTAAAAATCCTTTAACGGATTTGGATAATAAAAGCATATTAGTATGTTATGTGTATGCCAGGTTAAAGAGATGGGTCTTTAATCTAGATTTAAACTGCAAGAGTGTGTCTGCCTCCCGAACAATGTTAGGTAGGTTATTCCAGAGTTTGGGCGCCAAATAGGAAAAGGATCTGCCACCCGCAGTTGATTTTGATATTCTAGGTATTATCAAATTGCCTGAGTTTTGAGAACGTAGCGGACGTAGAGGATTATAATGTAAAAGGAGCTCATTCAAATACTGAGGTGCTAAACCATTCAGGGCTTTTTAAGTAATAAGCAATATTTTAAAATCTATATGATGCTTGATAGGGAGCCAGTGCAGTGTTGACAGGACCGGGCTAATATGGTCATACTTCCTGGTTCTAGTAAGAACTCTTGCTGCTGCATTTTGGACTAGCTGTAGTTTGTTTACTAAGCGTGCAGAACAACCACCCAATAAAGCATTACAATAATCTAACCTTGAGGTCATAAATGCATGGATTAACATTTCTGCATTTGACATTGAGAGCATAGGCCGTAATTTAGATATATTTTTTTTTTGGGTGTGTGTGTGTGTGTGTGTGTGTGTGTTTGTTGATTCTTCTTGTAATTCTTTTGTCACCTTCACCTTTTTCTCTTCTGTTTTGCTACCACTGGCGGAACATCTTGCTCTGAAACCTTAATGTCCTTCATAACCATCTTGAAACTGTGCTGTGTGCAACATTAACGTTTCTGGTGCAGTATTCCTCGGCTGGATGACTCGCTTCACTTCTTTGTCTGATTCTTTTTCGATTCTTCTTGTTACTCTACAGCAGAGCCGGACATCCCCAGGAAGGAGTACCCTCCGGACTATGTGGAGATTGCCATCTACTGCATAGGTGTCTTTCTAATCGCCTGTATGGTGGTGATCGTGGTGGTTTGTCGAATGAGGACTTCGGCTAAGAAGCCTGATTTCGGCAGTCAGCCGGCAGTGCATAAGCTGACCAAACAGATCCCTCTGCGCCGCCAGGTAACAGAAAGTAGATAAAGAGTTCTAGAGATCTTATACACACATACACTCACACTACCACGAGAAGGATTTGTCTTCGAAGTGTAGAATTAGTAGGAGTTTTTAATGGCAGATTTATGTATAGTGATTCAAACCAACTTCGTTTTGGCATTTAACTTGTCATGGACATTTAAGCTATAGACATAAATGTTTTTTTAAATAGTGTGATTTTTTTTTTTTAAATGTAATATTGACATTTCTTTTTAGATGTACTAATTCCTAATGTTTCAATATCATATATTGTATAAAGATAATTGAGATGATAATGACATAATTTAATGACTTTTTATATTTATATTTTATATGTGATGCTTTATTTTATTGTATATATTTTATATAAAATGATATTATACATAATTATATCTTTAAAATAATCTCAATTATTGGTATAGCATGTTGACATTAAAATAAAGATAATCAAGATAATTGAGAAGATAATTATATAAATGACTTTTTATATTTATAGTTTATATAATTTTATATGTGTATATATATATATACAGTACAGACCAAAAGTTTGGAAATATTACTATTTTTAATGTTTTTGAAAGAAGTTTCTTCTGCTCATCAAGCCTGCATTTATTTGATCAAAAATACAGAAAAAAAATCTATTGTGATAAATGATTACAATTTAAAATTATTGTTTGTAAATTTATTATACTTTAAATTATCATTTATTTCTGTGATGCAAAGCTGAATTTTTAGGATCATTATCACATGATCCTTTAGAAATCATTCTAATATGATGATTCATTATCAAAGTTGGAAACAGTTCTGCTGCTTAATATTTTTTCAGAACATGTGATACTTTTTTAGGATACTTTGATGAATAAAAAGTAAAAAAAAAAAGCTATTTTTTTTAAATATAAATATTTTGTAATAACAATATACACTACTGGTCAGTAATTTGGGGTCAGTATTTTTTATTTTTTTTTAATAAAATCAATACTTTTATTCAGCAAGGATGTGTTAAATTGATAAAAAGTGATAGTAAAGAAAATATGTTATTAGAATATATATTATTAGAATTTTTTTTTTATTTTGAATAAATGCAGTTCTTTTTAACCTTTTATTCATCAAATATATTAGACAGCAGAACTGTTTCCAACACTCATAATAAATCAGAATATTAGAATGATTTCTAAATTATCATGTGATAGACTGGATGTTACATGTGACACTGAAGGCTGGAGTAATGATGCTGAAAATTCAGCTTTGCATCACAGGAATAAATTATTATTTTTAAGTATATTCAAATAGAAAAATATTATTTTAAGTTGTAATAATATTTCACAATATTACTGTTTTTTCTGTATTTTTGATCAAATAAATGCAGGCTGGATGAGCAGAAGAAACTTCTTTCAAAAACATTAAAAATAGTAATGTTTCCAAACTTTTGGTCTGTACTGTATATATATACATACAATACAGACCAAAAGTTTGGACCCACCTTCTCATTCAAAGAGTTTTCTTTATTTTCATGACTATTTAAATTGTAGAGTCACACTGAAGGCATCAAAACTATGAATTAACACATGTGGAATTATATATGGAATTATATACATAACAAAAAAGTGTGAAACAACTGAAAATATGTCATATTGTAGGTTCTTCAAAGTAGCCACCTTTTGCTTTGATTACTGCTTTGCACACTCTTGGCATTCTCTTGATGAGCTTCAAGAGGTAGTCACCTGAAATGGTCTTCCAACAGTCTTGAAGGAGTTCCCCGAGAGATGCTTAGCACTTGTTGGCCCTTTTGCCTTCTGTCTGCGGTCCAGCTCACCCCTAAACCATCTCGATTGGGTTCAGGTCCGGTGACTGTGGAGGCCAGGTCATCTGGCGCAGCACCCCATCACTCTCCTTCTTGGTCAAATAGCCCTTGATGCCTTCAGTGTGACTCTACAATTTTCATAGTCATGAACATAAAGAAAACTCTTTGAATGAGAAGGTGTGTCCAAACTTTTGCTCTGTACTGTATATATATATATATATATATATATATATATATATATATATATATATATATATATGAATGAATGACAAAGATCTAGTACTTTAGATTAAATATTTGAAAAGTTTGTTCATTTAAATTTAGTACAGCAGTGCCTTTGTATAACATAATTACTTTAATAACATGTCAAGTCTTTTTGTTGAGAAGTTGAAGGTATACTACATGGTGGTAAGTTGGAAACATTCTTTCGCAAAAATTTACAAAACCTAAAAGAACTGCATGGGTTCTGCATAAGTCCTGATACCTTGCATTAGATTTTGTGCTTTTTTTATATCATATAAGTCACAGCTTACTGTATTTCTAATGTTAAGCTGCTCAAGGCACACACACACGCACAAGCACACACAAACACACACATCCATAGGTGTTAATAGTGTATGGTGCTGTCTCCAAGACTCAGGTGATCAGCCATCCATCTTTCCTCTTGCAGGTGTCGTCTGACTCCAGCTCCTCCATGAGCTCTAGCACGCCATTGGTCAGGATCACCACTCGCCGTAGCTCCGCCCACGACGACCCCATTCCAGAATACGACCTCCCTGAGGACCCGCGCTGGGAGTTCTCCCGAGACAAGTGAGCATCCTTCCTTGTGTTTCACTTTTTAAACATTTACAAGACTCTGTCAAACTGAATTTAATTCTAATCTTCTAATTCACCTGGTTCAGGAAGGTCACACACTCACTCGGGCTGAATTAGATTGTCAGTTCACCTTTTAGTGCTTAATTCTGTTCTGTACACACAGTTCGGTTTTACGAGATTGACAAACGCATTCTACAACAATTAGTTATTAATGCTGTATTTCAACGCGTATCAGAGTTGTGTCTTTTCTGAATGTGAGGTGCAAGAAATCACAGTGTATGTGACTCATTAGTGTTGCCAGATATTGCTAGAAAAAAGCGGCAAACAAGAACAAAGCCATAATAATCTCAAATCCAAACGCGTTATTTTAGGAATAAGCCACATAGCAGAATATAGAGATTTGTCTACTTTAGTAACTTTGCCTACTTTAATGAGCCAAGCCCAAATAACAATCCCAAAGACGCTTAATAATAAGTGGACATGGCAACCCGTCAACCTTCCAAACATAAACAAAACCTTGTTTAGTTAAAATCACAGATTAAAATGAGTCATTGCTTGGTGTGGTATATCTTTTGCTAGAAATGGTGGATTCTAAATGTGCGAGACAGCGTAATGTTGATATGGTTACCCTGGTGTCAATCATCGCAGCTTCTAGAGAGAAACATTACAGTGTGTACGCAGCTAAAATGTTTATTGTTTTTTATTTATTGAATGTGTACTAGAGTATAATTTTTGTAGGTGTTATTAAATTCAATGTATAATCTTGCACCTTTTTCGCTTGTAAATCATTGTGATGTGAAGCTAATCTTCTTATATGCTTATAATCCCATTATGTCTAATTATTAACCTGTGATTAATGCAGGCGCAGTGTAGAATCAATCATTCATAACACAACACAGGCCTCTGTTGGTTAGCTTTATTATTCTTCGAGAAACCAAACACAAGTGGCTACCAGATAACTTTCTGTCAGCATCACGCGTCTGACTCTGACTCTGTGACCTCGGCTGATCGTGTGACTAAAGAGAGGAACTCAGACTCTCAGATTAATGTTTAATCGTCATGCTTAATATTTACGAAATGCTTCCGGTATGATTTGGAGATTTACAATGGATCCACTTTTGTGGTGTTGCCAAAACTGTTCAGATTTCTAATTAATGACTAAGAAAGCCTGTTTAAGCAATCTGTAACGAAAATGGTGGTTAAAAAGGAGTCTGTTTGTACTTTGATTGTCTCAGGGATGATTTGTAAGCAGTTTAACATGCCAATATTCAACTCTAAACTCTAACCAAGTCTTTATTTATTAAATGAATGGTTGAAACCCAACAAGTACAGGTGAAGTTGCTCAGTTTTTGTAGGATTAAGCTGTTCGTGATTTAGTGGATATCAGTCCTTACATGCTCACAGCTTATGACCAGTAATGCTCATAATTCTATAATTCTATAGGTGAAGGGAAGCACTATTTTATGTTTTTTAACTTCACACCCACTAAAGGAATTGCTGCCTTTGGGCAGACAAGCTAAGACGTGTGTTTTTGGAGGAATGCAAGACATATGGAAGGAAAGATTTTGTTGGAAACCATTCCAACAAAAAATGTATTAAAGCAATAACATTATCAATATTGCCCAATATTTACTTTCTCTCTTTTTCTAAATGTTCTACTATTGGAATTTGATAATATTCATAGTCTACGTTTTTTAATTCAAACAGTAAACTGTTAATCAAGTTTCAAAAATACTATACAGTATTTTTTAAAAATCCGTCTTACACACAGTATGGTTTTTTATTATATATAATATATTTTACTGGAAGCATATAAATTCTAGAACTCTTTAATAATTAAAAAAAACAACTGTCTTATATGTATATTTTAAAATAAATTTTATTATGTATAATATAATAAATAATTATGTATTTATACTCTACATAATATTGTAGTAAGTTTTACTGGAAACATACATTTCTAGATTTTCAAAAACATTATTTTAAAGTATTTTAACTATTAATTATAAATTATATATATATATATATATATATATATGTGTATATATATATATATATATATATATATATATATATATATATATACACACACAAAATATTTATCATTAATACATTTCTTTGTACATTTTGTCCATTCCTACCATCCCCTTTTAGCACAAAGTTTAAGCTATTAAGCTAGTTTTTTCTCTTGAGCCTCTTTCACACTGCACGTTGGACCCGGAAAATTGCCGGAACATTGCCGGGTTGCCTTCTGTCTGAAAGCAAACACTTCCCGGGATTGATTCCGGGATTGAACCCGGGTCGGGGACCTAGTAACTGTGATGAAGCAAAGATCAGTTAGTTCCTCTCTTTCCGCGCTGACGCCGAGATCGTTCGCTAGCTTCAGTGAAAGTTAACGTGCCCAGCGTTTTCTACTCGTACATTCCACGTCACGCCCTGATGTCACGTGTCTTTACAGGACCTTTACGGGTTGTGTGTGAAAACACGCACATATTCCGGGTAATCACTGGCAGTGTGAAAGTGCAAAATCTAGCGACCCGGGAACAATTTCCGGAACACATTACCCGTGTATTGTGGGGAATCGCAGTGTGAAAGGGGCTTTGGACTGCCGGCTTCATCCCTGCATGACGTGCATCCCCCCAGGGTGCATGCTGGGCCGAAAACTGTGGAATGTTAGAGTTTGTTGTCCGCGTGGAGGATAAACATAACATTAATTATCTGTGGTGGGCTGGAGTAGACAGAGGCCGCCATTGACCATACAGCAAAGAGGGGGATTGTGTTATCACTGCCTCAGATCGGCCCCGGGCCCCGGCGCGGGTGTGAATGTTTAGATAGCCCATTGCTAGAGGGGGCGGGGACAGACCCAGCTCCTGCCAATCAAAGGTTGACTGAGCGCCACTGACAGGGCAGGAGGTTGAATGTCACAGTTATCATGAGGGATGAAGATGAAGTGTGTGTGACTGTGTTTTAATCTGTGAGGTTGTGTTTGCATCTAAACTAGACTTGATTAAGGGAAAAATTTGCTGGAAAATGTCCCCAAAAGTTCATTCGATGAAATTAAGCTAATTTTTGAGCTGTTCTCAAAGGAAGAGTTGGTTCATTAATTAAATAAATTATTTTAATATTGTTTAATGCTCTGTAATAAATTATATTTTCAAAGTTGTGAGTAAAACAAAGATTACTGGAGTACATTTTACAAGAAAATTCTGTCTTTTTATTTCATAATTTCCTGTTTATTTTAATGTTACTTGTAATTACTTGTGAAATTGATAAATTTGTATTAATGCTGTAAAACCTTAATGCAATAAAATAGACTCCTTGACAGAAACCTAATTATGTGTATATATATATATATCTACATTAGACTACCCGTTTGATTGAACACTACAAGTGTTTGAAAACAGTCATTATTTTTGCAATTCTGTACAGAAATAAAACACTTTTAGAAAGGGTGGTAGTCTTCTAACTGATGTACAAGTTACAACACTCTCCTGAAATTTGCTCTAATCTGTTTTGCACTTGACCAGAGTGCGCTAGTCAATCGTTAACCCCTCTATCTAGCCTTCTCTTGCACACTTTAAGAAAGTCTCTAAATCCCCAAAGGGCATATTGTTACTCACCCCAGAGGACCGTAACTCTAGATCTCCCAGCCAGACATTCGGCTGTCACACTCACTAATGTCTAATATAAGCTTTGCAGTGGAAGACTAAGGGCATCCACTTAACATCCTTGAAAACTTCTGTCTGGATGGATAGAAATGCTCATGCTAATGGAAAAAAATAACTTCTGTCAAAAGCTTTGGGTTTCTCTGTAATATTTGTGTTGGTTTGTGCAGGTTAACTCTGGGTAAACCTCTTGGCGAGGGCTGCTTTGGGCAGGTTGTGATGGCTGAAGCTCTAGGCATCGACAAGGACAAACCTAAAGAGGCCGTGACTGTGGCTGTCAAGATGCTGAAAGGTAAACATTTATGGATTAGTTTCCATGTGAGTAAAACTGTACCCTAGTGAGTGTCCTAAATCAACTTTTACCCATAGTTTACTTGCATGTTAACAGTATCTAAAGCTTTTTATATGCAACTGGTCCATTTTTGCATTTATTTTAATTTATTTGAAACAATTCTCCACTAATGGCTTCATCAGATGTAGGATTGTGGGAATTACTTGACTTTTAACCTCATCAGCTCATAAATTGATGTAGGTGTCACCTTTTGAATGGTTCACATTGCTTTTTACAAGGGAGTTACTTCTCTGATGTTCACAATGTGAATCACAAAACTACTGGTTTGTATACGGATGGCACTCAAGTGAAAGATCAAAGCTCAGCAGATACAAGCTACAAATCACACCAGCTCAGCAGACAGATACAATTCACATGTGATATTCTACAGAACAACGGACTGGACTCTTTAGACTGTTTTATGCAGAAAAGCAAAGAGTTTGAAGATGACGGAATGCAAATGCTCTAATAATGTCTACATGTCCAGACAAGGCAGTTGCTAAAAAAGCTAAAAAATCTTGCAAAAACACCAGACAGACAGGCAGAGCACAATGCAGACAGAATAATATTGTCATATGGACCCTATGAGGCTAAAGTATCAGTGAAATGATGGACATTTTTCAACAAAAACAATAGTGTTTTATGATCCCAGCAACACGCTAGAAACTTCTTGTTGAATCATAGTGTTTATGATTTATTATTTAATATTATATATATGTATTAAAATAATTAAAATAATATAAAATGTGTATATATATAGCTATAATTTTTTTTTAGTTATTTATATTATATTACACGTGTGTGTGTGTGTTTGTACGCACGTATCAAAATATTAATTTTCATTTTTATTGTATACATTAAATTCATATAAACTGCTGTTTATATACATTTTCATTTTTGTTATTATACATATTTATACTTTATACGTATACGTTAAAGGGTTAGTTCACCCAATAATCAAAATTATGTCATTAATAACTTACCCTCATGTCGTTCCAAACCAGTAAGACCTTCGTTTATCTTTGGAACACAGTTTAAGATATTTTAGATTTAGTCCGAGAGCTCTCAGTCCGTCCATTGAAGCTGTGTGTACGGTCTACTGTCCATGTCCAGAAAGGTAAGAAAAACATCATCAAAGTAGTCCATGTGACATCAGAGGGTCAGTTAGAATTTTTTGAAACATCGAAAATAAATTTTTGTCCAAAAATAGCAAAAACTACGACTTTATTCAGCATTGTCTTCTCTTCCGTGTCTGTTGTGAGAGCGTTCAAAACAAAGCAGTTTGTCATATCCGGTTCACGAACGAATCATTCGATGTAACCGGATCTTTTTGAACCAGTTCACCAAATCGAACTGAAACGTTTTAAACTGTTCGCGTCTCCAATACGCATTAATCCACAAATGACTCAAGCTGTTAACTTTTTTAATGTGGCTGACACTCCCTCTGAGTTCAAACAAACCAATATCCCGGAGTAATTCATGCACTCAAACAGTACACTGACTGAACTGCTGTGAAGAGAGAACTGAACACCGAGCCAGATAACGAACAAAAGACTGACTCGTTCACGAGTCAAGAACCGTTTCTGTCAGACGCGTCTGACTGATTCAGTTTGATTTTGAACTCTCTCACACAACAGACACGGAAGAGAAGACAATGCTGAATAAAGTTGTTGTTTTTGCTATTTTTGGACCAAAATTTATTTTCGATGCTTCCAAAAATTCTAACTGACCCTCTGATGTCACATGGACTACTTTAATGATGTTTTTCTTACCTTTCTGGACATGGACAGTAGACCGTACACACAGCTTCAATGGAGGGACTGAGAGCTCTCGGACTAAATCTAAAATATCTTAAACTGTGTTCCGAAGATAAACGGAGGTCTTACGGGTTTGGAACGACATGAGGATGAGTCATTAATGACATAATTTTGATTTTTGGGTGAACTATCCCTTTAAATCATTTTGAGCTCTAGATATCGGCAATTCATTTCTTTCTTTCTTTTTTTTTTGGTTAAAATAAAATGTAAATTTTATTATTAATATCTGTTTTGAGGGATTTTGGAATAAACAATTCTGGGCACATTTATCTCAAAACTGGCCAAATGTCAAACTTGCATATACAGATAAAGATTAAACATACTGACATAACGGCCTCTCCCTAATTGTTCCAGTCGCAGATTAAAAAACTACTTCACATAAGCTAAATGTGTTTTTATTTTGTGCAACTTCTAGTTAAGGTATTGTTATGATGTGAGAAAGGGAGAAAGTGGGATAGAAGGTCTTGACTGTGGAGGCCTGGGAGGGTTATTTGTTGGTGCTGAGTGATGTTGGTAGAGCTCGGGTGAAGAGGCCGCATAGCTGACCCGGAGCTCACCAGCTGCACAGCTCTCGCTCTTCACCTGCACAAAGAAAGTCCCTCACGCTGAAAGAAAGAGAAGAGAGTGGGGGAGGGAGCCAGCAGCTCAAAAGAAGTTTTAAAGGATGTTGAGAGGGCTGAGGGACAGGGCTGCTCCGGAGAAAACGCTTGAAACAAGAGCACGTTCACCATTTACACCCGGCTTAATTACTGGCCTCGAAAAACATTTAGAAACTTAAAGGTTAACTTTCTGGCATTATTTACTGATTTTGTTCCAAATCCATATGACTTTCTTCCTTCTATGGAACACAAAATAAGACAATTTTTAGGAATATCTTGGTGTCTTTTGTCCAGACAGTGACAGAGAATGGGGTCTGGTGTTGTTTTGGACCCCATTGACTTTCAATATGTTGACAAAAACAGTTAAAAAATTGTTAAACATATTTTCATAAATATGGTACAGAATTTATATATATATATATTTTTTAGCAGTAGTGTTGTTATTGTTAACAAAAACTAGAACTATGAAAAATATTTTTCGGTAATTAAAAAAAAAAGATGAAATAAAATATAAATACTATATTACTATATTACTATATAAAATCTTAAACTTTAAAAGTAGACTAGAAGTGTTGCACTGGCAACTAACTGACATAAACTGAAGTATTAAAACTGAAAAATAAAAACAAAAATAAATTAAAGCTGTATATAAATATATAAAAATACAAGTAATAAAAATGACAAAAAAAAAGTAAAAAAAAAAAATTCCCCTCTGGCAACCAACTGAAATAAGTTGAAGTACTAAATTACTAAAACTGAAAAAAAAAATTAACTGAAAATATAAAATAAAAGCTCATTTAAAACTAAATAATACTAAAATAATACTAATAAAGATTTGTGTGCCACTGTAAGGTATCAAACACTGTCTTAGTTCACAAAAACACAATTTTTAGAGAAGGACTTGAAACGTTGATGAATCTGTTATGGAGCGAAGAGTGCACAGCATTCTTAGCCGAAGAAACTGGAGTAAGATAAGACAAGAATGGCAGTCAGTGGATTGTGTCAGGTTCGCTCTAGTGATCAGCAGGCAGATAATGAAAAGGAGACTGTCTCTAAGGTAATTACTCTAAATGGAAGAAACACTTTTTTAATTGTGAGGCAATGAAAGGAGAGCTGTGTGGCGGTTCTTCAGTGTAACACTAAACCACACAGACACTTACACTGGGACACAGACAGCCAAACCGGCCAGTCCAATCATATAGGGTGCATTGGCATGGATGGCATACTAACACACCACTCAAACTGCTTTTGCATGTGTGTGTGTATATATAAATATATATATGTGTGTGTGTGTGCAGTATCTAAATTTTGAAGTAGAAATGCTGATAGAGCATTTTCTTTTAAAATGTACTCAAATAATCTTGTTATTCTTTTAGAATTTTTCCTAAAAAAGCTGATTGCATTTTGTTGAGTGGGTACAATGAACACTGTTTATTTGTGTTTTATTTTTTAACCTTTATAGATGATGCAACGGAAAAAGATCTTTCTGACCTGGTGTCGGAGATGGAGATGATGAAGATGATTGGCCGGCACAAGAACATCATCAATCTGTTGGGAGCGTGCACACAGGATGGTAATTGCCAGTCTGGTTCATATTGAAGAGATAATTCTACCAAAAAAAAAAAATCATTTACTCACCTTCAAGTTGTTCGAACCCTCTATGTTCTTCCGTTGAACACAAACAAAGATAGTTTGACGAAACGGTTGCTGGTAGCCATCGACTTCCATAGTATAAAAGTCAAAGGCTGCCATGAGCTTTTTGCTTATGAATATTCTTCAAAATATATTTTTTGTGCTCCACGTAAGAAAGAAATACTTACAGGTGTGGAGTAACATCAAGGTGAGTAAATGAGGGACAACTTTTATTTTTGGCTGAACAATCCGAACAGTGGGATGACACTATCTCTCTCTCTCTCTCTCTCTCTCTCTCTCTCTCAGGTCCGTTGTATGTCATAGTAGAGTATGCATCTAAGGGAAACCTTCGGGAGTATTTGAGGGCCCGGAGGCCCCCAGGAATGGAGTACTCGTATGATATAGCCCGAGTATCAGATGAGCCTCTCACCTTCAAAGATCTGGTGTCCTGCACTTATCAAGTAGCTCGTGGCATGGAGTATTTAGCCTCACAGAAGGTAGCTGCACATGCACAACATATCTGCATACTATTAACATCTCTTACTGATTTAGAAATGTCACTTACATTGGCTTTACATGGTGCTGGTCACAGCCTCAGATCTCTAAGATCTTTCTAATCAAGTTATATAGCTCTTTATACAATTTCAAAGCATTTTTTTAGGAATAAACAGCAAAATAAAAGAGTTTACGTTATGAAACAAAAAAAGCAGCTGTACAGAAGATAATAGTGGCATTATACCGCTCAGTTTATTTTAATGTGGTTTCAATTCAGTTCAATAACAGCGACAGTGTTGCAAAGTTCATCAATTATAAAACATTTAAAATTTTGCTAAGTTAGTGTAATCTAAATTCAGTTAAAATTTTGTTCAATCTAATTTAATTGCTAATATTACCGAATATTAATCGTCTTTTAAATCCCTAAAGGACATGCAAAATAGCAAGAACTTTTTGGAAATTGCAAGCTTTTACTCAGTCTGCCAGAAAAAATGTTGCATGTTCTCAGGCTGCTAAAATGAGAACTACCCAAAAAGTTGCTAGTACTAGATAGTTTGCAAGGTTCACGCCATCAAATCTTTGTAAGATATTCAAGGGTTTCATTTGCACACACCTGCATATTCTGTTTCATTCTCAGAGTATCTGATTTCACATCTTCCTGTCCCCAAACATCACTTTTAAAAAAGACTTTAAGTGGCTTATTCTTCATTTCTGTAAAAAACACAAATGGACCAGACTTGATAATGGTTTTGCTAAACTATACACTCACCTAAAGGATTATTAGGAACACCTGTTCAATTTCTCATTAATGCAATTATCTAATCAACTAATCACATGGCAGTTGCTTCAATGCATTTAGGAGTGTGGTCCTGGTCAAGACAATCTCCTGAACTCCAAACTGAATGTCAGAATGGGAAAGAAAGGTGATTTAAGCAATTTTGACTTTTCACGCACAACCTTTTCTAGGGTTTACGAAGAATTGTGTGAAAAGGGAAAAGCATCTAGTATGCGGCAGTCCTGAGGGCGAAAATGCCTTGTTGATGCTAGAGGTCAGAGGAGAATGGGCCGACTCCTTCAAGCTGATAGAAGAGCAACTTTGACTGAAATAACCACTCGTTACAACCGAGGTATGCAGCAAAGCATTTGTGAAGCCACAACACGCACAAACTTGAGGTGGATGGGCTACAACAGCAAAAGACCCCACCGGGTACCACTCATCTCCACTACAAATAGGAAAAAGAGGCTACAATTTAAACGAGCTCACCAAAATTGGACAGTTGAAGACTGGAAAAATGTTGCCTGGTCTGATGAGTCTCGATTTCTGTTGAGACATTCAGATGATAGAGTCAGAATTTGGCGTAAACCGAATGAGAACATGGATCCATCATGCCTTGTTACCACTGTGCAGGCTGCTGGTGGTGGTGTAATGGTGTGGGGGATGTTTTCTTGGCACACTTTAGGCGCCTTAGTGCCAATTGGGCATCGTTTAAATGCCACGGCCAACCTGAACATTGTTTCTGACCATGTACCTTTATGACCACCATGTACCCATCCTCTGATGGCTACTTCCAGCAGGATAATGCACCATGTCACAAAGCTCGAATCATTTCAAATTGGTTTCTTGAACATGATAATGAGTTCACTGTACTAAAATGGCCCCCACAGTCACCAGATCTCAACCCAATAGAGCATCTTTGGGATGTGGTGGAACGGGAGCTTCGTGCCCTGGATGTCCATCCCACAAATCTCCATCAACTGCAGGATGCTATCCTATCAATTTGGGCCAACATTTCTAAAGAATGCTTTCAGCAACTTGTTGAATCAATGCCACGTAGAGTTAAGGCAGTTCTGAAGCCGAAATGGGGTCAAACACCGTATTAGTATGGTGTTCCTAATAATCCTTTAGGTGAGTGTATGTAGAATAGAAATTTAAGCATTTATTATATATTACAAGCATTTCTAAGGCAGTTTATTCTCACAAGCCTCCTGGTTTTCATCCAAAATATCTTAAAGAGCATTCAGCCGTCGAGCGTTTGGAGAACTGGAGTCTTATCGTGCCTCAGTCACTCTCACGTGTGGATCCGCCCTGCGGTTTATCCCTAAAGTAATTTAAAACCTTTGTGTTGTTTGTCTGTGTGTGATTTTTGTCTGTTTCCAAGATGAAGTAGTGATGATTTATGTTCTTCCTATCTTTCTTCATCTCTGTTGCAGTGTATACACCGGGATCTGGCTGCCAGGAATGTGTTGGTCACGGAAAGCAACTTTATGAAGATTGCAGACTTCGGCCTGGCCAGAGATGTCCACAACATAGATTATTATAAAAAGACCACAAATGTGAGTTTCATTACATCAGGATTTTCATTGAGTCAGTCAAAACACATTTCCTGTTGATTTTCATCTCGCTAAGCATTCTTTTGCTGATAGTTATAAATGCATGTAACGGCACACCATTAGGTTTTAGTTGTGTTGATGTTTAAACAGGAAGCCGAGACAAGACATACACGTGTCTTTGAAACAAGTATTTTCTGCCCACCAAGGCTGTGTTTATGTGATCTAAAAATACAGTAATAACAGTTAATTTATTAAATATTATTAGAGTTTAAAATAACTGTTTCTGTTTGAATATATTTTTAAATATCATTTATTTCTGTGATGCATTACTCCAGACTACAGTGTCACATGATCCTTCAGAAATCAGTTTAATAGGCCCGAAAAACATTTATTCTACTTACTATTAATGATAAAAACTGCTGTGCTATTTATTATTTTTAAGGAAGCCGAAATACTTTTTTTCAGGATTTTTGATGAATGGAAAGTACAAAATAAGAATTTATTTGAAATAGAAGTATTTCAATATATACTGTATAGTCAATATATATTCAATAATATATAGTCTGTCAGTGTTTGGGTGTACACCGCCATATAAATGGCTACAAAACTCTGATTTAGATCTCATTGGGTCTTGAAGCATCCTTTATAGAGACATATTCATGCTCGACTCCTTTCAGCCTCCTGCCATCTCTTTCTTTGTTATCTTACCTTTTCTCTCTTTCATTTCTCCTTTTTTTTTCCCCAGTCTGTTTATCTGCCACATCCCTCCCTCCTCTCGCCAGTCTTGGCATGATTTGCAGATTCCCAGGCAGTCGGCGTGTAAAGTGATTTCGGCTCTTTGCTTATTTGGGCCTGCCCTCTTCTCTTATTCCAAAGCTTGTTGTTCAAGCTCATGAGAAAGAAATGTTAGTGACAAACCTAAACACATTAGCATAGCTTTAACTGGCATTCATCTGAGATACTTGTTTAGGCTGTAATTCACTCATCTGAGAGTTTAGGTCATCGAACGTGGCAGAGGAAGAGTGTGTGAATATTGATAGCAACGTTTTGATCATTACGTTTGGGTCAATGTTCAGGAAACATCAACATGAAATCAAAATGAACATTTCTAGTCTTACAGTGCATGACTCTAGTTGGTCGTTTATGGGTGTGGGATGGCATAGATGGTTGATCAGTTCGATTGAATTCAGAATTTATCCTATTTAATTACATAAACATTCATAGTCTTTTTGTGCATGATTCATGGTCATTTTTATATCCGTTGGATCTAGTCGTTAATTACTTGTTTTTAGTTGTCAGATGGTTGATCAATTTGACTTCCAGCTAGTGGGCCTGGTTTTAACCTATCACACCATTTAGATCATGCTAGTTAGAGTTGGTTGAACCAGTAGAAAACCAGCAACCATGTCTGAAATTATAGCTTGCTAAACTTTAACAGGTAGAACTTGGATTTTACAACAGGGAAGCAAACTTTTCCCTACTTTATTCATCTGTACAGCTTCAGTCCTCATTCATTTCTTAGTTCTTATCAAGGTCACCAAGATCTGGCCTTGAATATTTTAAACACAGTTTGCCATTATTAAAACATGAGCAAAGCCCAGACTGAGAGATACTGATGACTGATTAATGGCTGGGGTTAGACTGAATTACACTAGTTCAACTCTGTCTAAATAAAACACTGTGAGCCAGGAGACTGTGAACTCGGGGCACTTCTTATTGGATCTAGCACTCCAAACGTCATTGACTCTTGTATCTTCTCCACAAGCCTCAATTTACAACTCCACAATGACTCCTAAGGGAATTTAGAGTTTGGCGATACATCCCAACTTGATTTAATTGCCAATCATTATTGGCTACTCATGGATAAATTAAATTCCCGGCTAACAAAGTGAAGATGTTTGTGTTGCTGTGTCTGGGTGTTGTTGTGTTGAGCGTCTTTTGACCTTTTCTCCTGTTGATGTATGTAGGGTCGTCTGCCGGTGAAATGGATGGCTCCAGAGGCACTGTTCGACCGAGTCTATACGCACCAGAGCGATGTGTAAGTCAACCGTTCATATATCATGAAAAAAAAAAGATTTCTATTGCTCTTTTGCTGATGTTTACAGTACAATGAAATCTCCATCCCTAGTCATTCACATTCACATTTTCACTTATTAATTTAGCAGTTACTTTTATCCAAAGTGAGGAATGCACAAGCAATTCATTTTAATGACGCAAAAACACAAACATGCTTCCAGGACAAACAGAGAGGGGTTAAGAAATAGTAAAAGCATAGAAAAATAAAACTTTTCAGTAAGATGTTATAGAAGTCTGTTTCTGCCACTTAAAAAATAAAATAAAAGGTAATTGTGACTTTTTATCTCCCAATACTGACTTTTATTCACAATTTTGAGTTTATATCTCACAATCGTGCCTTTATAACATGCAGTTGTGTCTTTATATCATGCAATTCTGATTTTTTAACTCTTTATTGTGAATTTGTCTTAAAATTCTGAGAACAGAAATCAGTCATATTTTCCTTAGAATTGGACTTTATAACTCACAATTGAGATTTTATATTTCACGATTCTGAAAACAGAAGTGAGAAATGGGAGATATAAACTCGCAATCGCAAAAAAAAAGTCTGAATAATGAGAGTCACAATTAGCTTTTTTTTACTTTTTACTCCGTAGTAGAAATGGGCTTCCATACGATGCAGTGGCATTCACATAGAAGAGAAGACTTTTTAGCCGTTTCTTGAATATTGTCAGGGATCCAGGTTGTCCAGATAGGGTTATTATTTACAGTATTGAACTTACAGGAAACCTTCTCAATCATGTAAATATAAACATATTTACACATCAGTGCAACTGGTATTGTTACTGGTTCTACATGTGTGGCCAATTATAACAGTTCATTTGCATATAGTGATGATAGCTTATTTCTGCACTGTGGTTCTGGTTGGTTCTGCACAAGTTGTAAGGGATCAAGGTTTAAATAATACTGTTAGGGCTGCTTTTCTTTCTACAAATTGAAAGAGGGCACTGAAGTGGTTTGGAGAGTGCCGGAAAACAGTCGCTGTGTGTTTGTATGAGGCGAGTAGTTTGGGAAAGAATAGGAACTGCTGGCAGGTGAGTTCAAGGGTACAAGAATTGTTTCCCTTCGGATAAAAAGGAGCACAAGTGATGGAAATTTAAGGAAGTGTTTTTGTCAGGCGTAGAAAGAAGAAGGTCTGTTCGCAGCCAGCGCTACACCAAAAAGTGAGAGATTTCACGCTCGACTTGTGACCAGTGCTGTGTTACTAATCTGTGCAGCTTCAAAGCCCAGCAGACTCTCACCTCCCAGAGCCCGGACGGAAATGCCCTCTGTCTTCCCTACACTTCGTCCCATCACATTCCTCCATCCAGCTCTTCTACACCTCATTGTTTTTTTGGACTTGAAAGTCTCTTCCCTTTTTGAAATTTTCCATAGAGTGAAATAATCCTGTCATTTGTGTTTGCGTTTATCCGCTAGTGCACGATTGTTCCCTTTCAATTTAATCTCAACGTTTTTTATATATATATATTTTTGGTCTCTTAAAGAGATTAAACTAAATGGAAGTTACGCTTTGGTGCACGTTGGATTTTTCATGCAACCTCTGCGGGATGTTTTGAAGTTTTGGCTGTATGCACAAGTCTTTTCTACATTTATATTTTTATTAATCTGATCTTTTGGTTTGCATCCATCAAGCTCCAAATTTGTAATTTGTGAAGTATTTAATAAAATGGCATTGGAATGTACAAAAACAGATATTATCATAAAAGAATGTGGTCATACTGTCCACCCTGAATGATAGATGTTGTGTAATCACATTATCATTATATTTTCATTATCTTTGGTATGTTTGTCTTCTCTTTGTGTGGTCCGTGCAGTAAAATTAAAACCATAGCAAAGACACCCTTATTGATGGCAGCCGTTTTAATCTTTTGTCTCGGGGCTTAATGCTAATTATGTGTCATCAGTCGCTAAGGTCTCGAGCTCTCTGACTGGCTCACAATCCATACATGACATCATATTAAATTAATGCATAAATTATAATAAAAATTGGCATGTTTTGACAAAGAAGACCCCTGGGGAATTGGATGTAAGCTGAAGAGCTTGCAAAAATGGAAACATGGATGCATGTGTGTGAATTCCCTGTTTGTTCTGGATGATAAATGAAAGGCTTTTATGGTAGAGGGTCATCCGGCCTCATGCAAGGTCATCTATATTAGATGAAAGAAAGGTGTTGGCCTTCTTTTTTTTTTTTTTGCCTTTACTGCCTAGTTAGCATTAATGTTAATCTCATGAAATCTGACAAGATCATGTCTGGGTTCCTGTTTCACCCTAAAATAATACCGTTATAAAATGTAAATAAATGAATTATTTGATTTTTTTAATTAAATTATAAAAATATGAAATTATAATAAAATAATTATTATTATTATTACAATTGTATTTACATTTATAGTTGTACATTTTTATCATTAATGAATCTATTAAGATTTTATGCATTGTGGAATTATTTCCATTTCCTACATATATTCTTCATGCAAAATCAAATTTATATTTTTTCCTTTTAATTTTAATGTGGGATTGATTCATTGCTAATTAGCAAGGTCTAGTATACAGCTGTTTTGTTTGTAATGAAGGGCAAGGGTTCAAGTGGACTTTGCAGTGACCCTTTTTTTTTCTCCTCCTGGTTTGAGTGATTGATCATGGAGGGGTTAGCCATGGTTACATGGGGCGACTGAATAGAGATGATGAATTTGGCAAACATGTCAGAGAAGATGCAGTGCTAGATAAAAACGAGAAGATGACAAACAGGGTCACTGATTGAATAAACAATCAAATGGACGGGTAACCGCAGGAGTAAACGAAAGCAGAGAGCCTTTGTGCGTTATGAGACCGCTGTGGGTCAACAGAAAAGAGTACAACCAGAGGAAAATTGTGTTGCTCAGAGGCTGCTCTTTTGTAGCTCAGGAGACCTAATGAGTTCTCAGTTTAAATATCTTATTTAGTCTCAGATCAGATGTTTCTCCTTCAATTCCTTTGGAGAAATAAATATAGATGGAAATGAGACAGTAGTTGTATAGAGGTATTACATTTATGTGGATAGCAACTCATTGTGATCTTTATGAGAAATGTTGGTGGTTCATATAGAGATTTGAATGCAAATTTTGGTATCTGAGCACTTTTTGAGACACTTTTAGAGTCTTTTTCTCAGGAGAAAACATCTGAGAAGCAGAAGACTACATCAAAGTCTCAATTAACTCTCCACTGAATCTTCATGAGAAATATAAGAGTTCCTGTTGAGATCTCATTGATTGCAAATGTTGGTATCTGTGATCATTTTGAGACATTTTCAAGGCTTGATTCTTTGGAAAAACATGAGAAGCTGGAGACTGCACCAAAGTCTCAGATTTGCTTTCCACCGAATCTTTATGAGAAATATTCATATTGAGTTCATATTTGATATATTATTAAAGAGTTCATATTGACATCTCACTTATTGTTAACTCTGGTATCTGAGCACTTTAAGCACTTTTATAGAGTCTTTTTCTCAGAAGCAGGAGACTACACTAAAGTCTTATATTTGCTCTCCACTTATGATCATGGCAGCTCAATGCTAACCTGTGTGTAGTTGTAGAGATCTGTTTCTCAAGCAAATTGTGTAATGCACTGATTTCAAACCGATATATCTTGTGATTCTGAAATGCTTTTGTTAACTCGGCAGGATAAATAAAAGCTTATGCAGATGATAAGGCTTTCTGGCTCTATTTTGGGAAGCTTTTAGCTCACATTTGATGAGTCAAAGGTCAGAAACCCTCTGTGGAAACTCTTATCATTTATTTGTGTATTTTATTTTCCCTCCTCATCTTAGATGAAGCAACACGGAATTGGCATGTGTTGAAAAACCATTCGCTGCTACAATCTTACGCCCTCTGGACGTTTGTTTCCTGAGGGTCCTGCTAATGTTTGTATTGGCTGGACAATATGTGTCATTATAGAGTTCTATAGAGGACAAAAGCCTGCTTTGAATCCAAGTGGTGCCACAGTCCAGGACGCTCGCAGAAAGACTGCATTGAGACCCAACAGCTACTGCGTTGTTAGAGCCAACAAATATCACTACTGTAAAAGGATCAAATTGGGATTTTTGGAACGGCTTCATTTCACAGAGCATTACTTGTCCAAATTTTGGGGAGAGTGAAGTGATGCTACCACAGAAGAGGCTGGAATTCGTTGTTAAATAATCGAGAATTCACTGTATTTACAGTTAGAACACTGATTGAAAGTGTAATATGAAGCATAAGAGGAACGTGTTTGTTTGTGTTGTACTGGTGATCTGATGAAGGTGCGTCTGTCTCTTTCAGCTGGTCGTTTGGGGTTTTAATGTGGGAGATCTTCACGCTCGGCGGTTCTCCGTATCCAGGAATACCTGTCGAGGAGCTCTTTAAGCTACTAAAAGAGGGTCATCGCATGGACAGACCTGCTAACTGCACCAACGAATTGTGAGTGTCAATGTTTTTCTCAAAGGTTTTATGTTGCATTGTTTGTAATAGCAATCTTTTTCTGATAGATAAAATCTCTTCGCATTTAACTTAATTTAGTGTCTGGAAGTTCATTAAAGGGATATTCCACCCCAAAATGAAAATTTTGTCATTATTCGCTTACCCCCATATCGTTCCAAACCCGTTAAAGCTTAGTTTGTCTTCGGAACAAAATTTAAGATATTTTGGATGAAAACCGGGAGGCTTGTGACAGTCTCATAGACTTCCAAGTAAGTTACACTGTCAAAATCATGAAAAGTATGAAAAGCATTGTTAGAATAGTCCATCTATCATCAGTCAGACAGTCACAAGCCTCCCGGTTTTCATCCAAAATATCTTAAATTAAATTTTCGGGTTTGGAACAACATGGGGGTAAGTGATTAATGACAAAATTTTCTTTTTGGGGTGGAGTAACCTTTTAGGGTGTCCTTCCACTAAATGCTTTTTGTCATTTTACTTGCATTTTAGAACTCGTTCAATTAGTGTCAGGCTAACCATATTTTTCAGTGGTTAGCCAATCATTTTCTACTTTCTTTCATTTTTAAATGTAAATTTTTAATTGAGCTATTTATGCTGGCTGGTTAATTTTCTCGAAATCTTTCTTGCAATTGAATTACTTTTTTCTTGAAACTTAACGACTTTATTCTCGGCATGGTTTTATTTTTTTTATTATTGCTTGGCCCTAATCGTCTTCCATAACTGTTCCACTTATCATTTCTACTTTTTTTTTTTTTGCCTTCAACATTTCAGTAAGGTAGTTAAGCTGGCATCCAACACTCAGCTTTGTTTTAATAACATATTTTGAATTTAGTGTAAGCTGACATCCCACTAACCATTAACCTTTTAATCAGGTTTTGCCTTCCATTTATTTCTCTCTTCCATTTAGCTTGTTTAATGCACTAGTTAAGCTAGTGTCCCAATAACCATCTTTAATCATATTTCTGACTTTTTCTTTATCTGTACACACTGTATTTAGTGTTTACATGTACTAGTTGAGCTACTTCCCCC
The DNA here is from genome assembly GCF_963082965.1 of Carassius carassius. Lineage (NCBI taxonomy): Eukaryota > Metazoa > Chordata > Actinopteri > Cypriniformes > Cyprinidae > Carassius > Carassius carassius. Next base: position 3,095,293 of record NC_081784.1, read on the forward strand.
CTGTTCTTCTGCTTAATTTTTTTTTTCTGTCTTACATTTACCTTGTTTAATGCACTATTTTGTTAATCGGGCTCTCATGGCTTTGCAGGAACCAATGAGCTCCTTCCCAACCTAAATTGATAAAGTTCCTATAAGCCACCATGTCGATGACCTAAAAAGCTTTCATGCTGATTTGCTGCCAAAATAAAATGTTTGCATTAGTTTTGAGATGGTACGTGGGCAGCAAAATCACCGTTTCTCTTTCATCGCACCCACGGTTTAGAGCACGTGTACTTGCCTGAGCATGTCCGATTACACAAACGGTTGCGCCACATTTGATTTCCAAAACAGAGCTTAGAAATGACTAAATGATGTCATGTTGTCTATTCCTCTGTCTAAGGTACATGATGATGAAGGACTGCTGGCATGCAATCTCCTCTCACAGGCCCACATTCAAACAGTTGGTCGAGGACTTGGACCGCATTCTCACTTTGGCAACCAACGAGGTGAGGCGTGCACACGTTCACACACATGCATAAACAGACTCGAAACCATTACGCTTTCCCTATAGCTCTGGGATCCATCAATCCTGTGCCAACACTGGCTCTGACTCCAGCTCGCAACATTTCGCAAGATCCACAAGGGAAAGGAAACCATTTATACGGTCAGCGTACAGGTCGAGAGTTGCACGTGCTTAATTTCATCCAGGCTTGGGTTTTCAAGAGTGGCCCTCGTGCTAGCATTGCTCAATTGTCAGATGGATCCCTACTAGACTGAGGGATGGAAATCTGTCAGAACTTGTCGAAGGGGGGATTGAGCCGTGGAAGAGATATGATGCCAAAAGCCCCGCTCTTGCTCGCCGTTTTAAACTTTAGAAATGTAATAAAGTGCCTCTGCTTTCTTCCCCCCATCTTAAACTGCTCACAGATGTGTAGGTCTTTAGTAATGTGAGCTGCCTTGTGTTGAGCAGCGAGAGTTCAATCCAACACTCATTTTCAGCAACCTAAAACCCCCCTCTTCCTCTCGTCAAATAGTTCAGTACCAGCCGCAAAGACAAAATGGCTTCAATTTTGTCTGAGGAATGAACCAGGAAAGAATATCCTCCTGTGCATTTTTTGGTCTTATATATTTATGTGCATTGGATGTTTATAGATATGTATTTCAGAAATGTATATAAGCCTTCAGGTATGGTCCCTTCTGTTAATGATTCACTGAAATTCAATAAGCAAATATTGATTAAACTTGATGTTCAGAAGGCGATTGTTCAGACATGGAATCTGGCACAGTGGTTTCCAGCATGGTTAAACTTGGATTGAGCGCACTGCATTTTTAAGGAAGCTGCTAATAGATCTGTATTACTGCTGGTGAATCATAGCGGAAAGTGTTATTTGTGTTATAACTAATTGTTTGATTCCATACAATACCATTTAAACAGTTGGGTTCAGTATTTTTTGTGTTGAAGGAGAGAAATTATTAGTTTGAGGACACATTAAATTGATCAAAAGTGGCAGTAAAGCTATTTAAAATGTGACAGAAGATTTCTGTTTAAAAAAAAAATGCTGTTCTTTTGAACTTTCTATTCATCACAGACTCCTGAAAACTAACTGAAGAACTGTGAAAACTAACAAAACCTAAAAAGTACAAATAAAATAAATAATTTAAAAATAATAATAATAATAGATAAATAAAATTAAACATAAAGACAACTTATTATTAGCATATTCCAAGGCAACAGCAGAGATTATTGTTTAAAATACAATACAATTCTATCTGAAATGAAATAAGATGTATAATAAAGTTGAGCGTTATTTCAGCTAGTTGCCAAGGCAGCATCTCATTTTTTTTTATTAATGTGTTAATTAAAAAATATTAATTAAATATTAATTAAAAATATTAATTAAAAACTATAATAGTGTTTCAATTTAATTAAAATTAAAAATTATTATTTTTTCTCTCCATGGAAATAGCTTTTATTTCTAATGGAGAAGGTTGTCTTTCATTTGATTAATGGAAATAAAATTGGCTTTTCCTATTTCCCTCATTTTTGCCATTAAATGTGGCAGCTCATGTTTATACTGACAGCTTCATCTCTGTGTCTGTAGGAGTATCTGGACCTGTGCGCCCCGGTTGAGCAATACTCTCCCAGCTTCCCAGACACACGCAGCTCCTGCTCCTCCGGAGACGATTCGGTCTTCTCCCACGACCCCTTAGCAGAGGAGCCCTGCCTTCCAAAGTACCAGCACATCAACGGAGGCATAAAAACATGAGCCTCTTCAGCGTTCGGCACCCAAGCTATGCCTGCAGTTCTCAACAAGACTGAGAGACCTTTACCCACAGTTCCCTTGTACCCATTCAGAACCGTATGCTGCCTCTAGACTCCTGGCGAAGCTCCCGCTGAACTTTTGGAGTGTGCTAAAGGAGGCTGAGACGTCAGCAGTGCTGCTTTTCTGGAAAGAACCTGAAGCCTGTGAAGCGCAGGTGCTTTTTTTTTGTGAAAACACACACTTGTGCGCACAAAAACATATGACCAAGCTCTTAAGAAGAGGACGAGGACTGAAGAAAAGTGACTGTTTCCAAGGGCAAACCATTCGATTTTTTTGGTTTGTTTATTTCGATGTTTTTTTTCTTCCTCGTTTATGTTGGAGTTCTATTACATTCTTACCGTCATTCCGTTGCTTGGCATTTCGGGATTCTGTGTTCCCAAGAAAAAAATGAATGGAGCACATGAACAGAACTCTTAAGAGACAAAAAGGAGACAATAGGATACGAGTACAATAAGGAAACATACAACTAACAGAAGAAGTAGAAGAAGAAATTATAACACTGCCTCCGGTTGATTTTTTAACTGCTCTGTTTTTACCATGATAACACAGTTATCATACAAGGCATAAGCAGGTATCCTTAATGGATAAAACAATGAATACATGGTATATAGTGCTGGTATATTTGTAAATATATTCAAATATGTAAAAATATATATTATATATTTACAATGAATTATTTTTGGTATGGACTTCCGAACAATTCCTCCCCTTTCCCGCAGAGTAAGAAATAGATGTAGATGCATCTAGATGTTTCTATTACATTCCCAGACATACATTAGCACATTTATAGCAGGACTCGACATTAAAAACTCCATGATATGGTTTATGTTTTGTGTTTCTTTTCATTGGCATGTTTTGGGAGTGCACTAGCATTTAGATGACCAACATGGACTAAAAGCCAAACAACTCTCCGTTTTCATTCATTTCTTCCAGACACTTTGAGCCCTGGCACTGGTTCGAAACCAGCCACACAAAATCCCCTGGAAAAGTTTAATGTCGGGTTCTGCGCAACTCTCACTTGCTGACACAGTCACGCATTGGCTTTCAGGGAAAGAGATAGCATGTTAATTTATTGATTTATGTTTTTAAAAAAAAAGAATCAAAAGGTAAAAAAGATCAAAATAATAAAGAGGTAATATTAATGACGACAGTAGAAACAGTTATGATTCATAATGTTTATTTTGTAATTTAAAATAACATTTCAGTGGTACAAAGAATTATTTCTTATGTCTTTTTATATATAAATATACAAATGTGAATGGTAAGTTAAAATGCAAAAATAACATACATTTTTATTGTAGGTTAATCCCTTTTCTATAGTAGAGGATGTTGTTTTACTCACACTGAAGTTTGCGTTTGAATTTGATGAAATGCTGGAAAAAAAGGTTGCAGTATATTTGGTGCAGTTTTACCCACAACTCAAAAGTATTAAGAATCATTAAAGTGTTTCATTTTCTTCTAGACCAATGAGCTGAGGTTGCTGTCAACAAGTGTTCCTGACAGATTTGTAAAATTAAAGATGAAAAAAAATAATCTGTGTGTGCTTTGTTTTGATACATTTCTAAATCTAGTCTTTCTAGAATGTGCTTTCCCCCCACAATACAGTTTCAAAGCAGCTTTACAGAAAATGTTAATGTTTATAATATCTAAATGCTCTATGGTTGGGTTTAGCACATAAGAGCCATAGTTTACATTTTGACAAGCTGTTATAGCACAGTTTCATCATATACTGTTTGTATGCAGATAAAGTTGTACCTACTTATGTATAAACAGATAGATCATAATAGTTTTCCATAATGGTTTCACATCCTCATGGTACTTTCAGTTTTTACTTAGAAAAGTAGAATTTGATAAATGTTCATATTGAAATCCATGACATTAATTTCAAATTTTGATATTTTGTGTATTCATACTGTTTGTGAGCAGGGCAAGGCAAGTTTATATAGCACATTTCGTACACAAAGAAAGTAAAATAGTCATGAAGAAATAATAAAACAAAAATAAAAACAAGCAATTTTAAAAACGTTGGAAATTATTTAAAAATGGACCTATTTAAAATGAATTTAAAACAGTTAAAAAAATAAAAGATAAAAGAAAATTATTTTACATAAAATACAGTGAATACATAAAATACAGTGCAATCGGTTCGGACATTGCACAGTGCTCATTCAATAAATACACAGCTAAACAGTTGGGTTTTGAGTCTAGATTTAAATGTGACTAGTGTTTTAGCACATCTGATCTCTTCTGGAAGCTGATTCCAACTGCGGGCGGCATAGTAACTAAAGGCGGACTCTCCTTGTTTTGTGTGAACCTTTGGTATTTCTAACTGACTCGATCCTAATGATCTGAGTGCTCTGTTAGGTTTATATTCAGTGAGCATATCTGCAATATATTTCAGTCCTAGGTCATTGAGTGATTTATATACGAGTAAAAGTACTTTAAAATCAATACTAAATGTAACTGGAAGCCAGTGTAAGGACCTGAGCACTGGTGTGATATGCTCAGATTTTCTGGTTCTAGTCAGAATCCTGGCAGCAGCGTTCTGGATGAGCTGCAGCTGTCTAATGGTCTTTTTGGTAAGGCCGGTGAGGAGCCCATTACAATAGTCCACCCTGCTGGTGATAAAGGCATCAACAAGTTTCTCCAAGTCTTGACTGGAAACAAAACATCTAATTTTTGCAATGTTTTTTAGATTATAGTATGCTGGTTTAGTTAATGCTTTGACATGACTACTGAAACTAAGGTCTGTCTCCAGAATCACACCAAGATTCCTGACTTGATTTTTAGTTGTTTGATCCCTAAAGTCAAGGTATGCATTCACCTTGAAAACTTCATCTTTGTTTCCAAATCCATTGACTTCAGTTTTTTCCTTGTTTAACTGAAGAAAGTTTTGGCACATCCAACTATTAATTTCATCAGTGCATTGACAGAGGGAGTCAATGGGGCTGTAGTCATTTGGAGATAAGGCTAGGTAAATCTGGGTATCATCAGCATAGCTGTGATAGGAAATTTGGTTCTTTCTCATTATTTGACTTAGTGGGAGCATATACAGGCTAAACAAGAGCGGTGCAAGAATTGACCCTTGTGGGACTCCGCATGTCATGGACGTCCACTTAGAGCAGTTTGAGACCTGATAGAAAAATTGTGACACTAAAGAAATTACTTTTTAGTAGTAGGAACAAGCAGGACAAGCAGTAGTAGGAACCAGCATTCCTTCTCAAATACTGTTGGTTACAGGTCTTTCTCTTTTTGTATCGTCTTCTCGTGGCTGTCAGTTTAAAACAGTTGAAAGCCATTCAGTCCAATGGTACCACTCACAAGAACAAAACCTTCTCCCCATCAAAAAAAAAAAAGAAGATAAAAACTATGGTGACTGAAACCTGTCATGAACTTCAGTGACTGCAGCATTCAGACCTCATTACTCTTCACCATCTAGAAGGATCTCCTAAATGATAGACTGTGATGAGCATCTGTCACAACGTTTTTCAGTTCACAGCTGTTGAAATACGTGAGGAGGCTCATCAGAGCGCTGACTGCCATCTCAATCTACTGGTTCTCATAGCCTCCATCTGTCAGAGGCTGTTTGCACAAGGCCCAGTCCTCTGGAATGTCAACATGAGTCGGGTGTGAGCGGGCGAGACGGACCCACACTCACAGATAACACACGGGAAGCTGGGAGAGAGTTAATCAGTAACGTAAACCACATCATGTTGGGCACCTGATTCAGATGCTTTCATATCTTTGCAAACTCTTTCAGAGGACTCATAAATTTCTAGAGGTCATTTTCAGAGCATGATCTGTTGAGATTCGTCTCACACAACCTAAATTAGTGCATTAGGATAATCTTAAAGGATGTGTGTATTTTTCTCAAACAGAGCCAGAAATCTCCACTTCAAAAGTGCTTGCATGGATATCTGTTATGTAAATATATGTGTAATGGAGGCCAGTGAGTAGGTTTCAGTCTGCAGTCATTTAGCCTCCTTGTTAGTGCTTCTGCCTCCCATGCCAGAGACCCGGGATCGAGACCCACTTGGAACAAGAATGAGGTGTGGCGGTGAGAACCTGGGAGAGAGGGGTTACACTGGTGCCATGACCCGGATGGGATTGAGGTTTAGGGGGGTGAGTGTAATGGGGGAAAGTATAGCGAAATCAATTCGTTTTTTTTAATCAATTCTACTACTACTGTATCTCTGTGGCCTTTTAAAAACAGTACATTGGTTGAATTTGGGGGCGGGACTATCAGTTTGCCTGACCATTGACGGAAGTGCACACTAAGCATGTTTGAAAACAAAAATTATTTAAGCAGTTCTGTTTGGTGTGACAGAAATTTTGCACTTTTCAAGCAAATCACTAAGTTTCTTGTCCCAATTGCTCATAATTTGCACCCGTTTATAGTTTTCCTTTAGTACAGAGATCTTCTACCCAGGAGAAATGTGAAAGCTTTATGTTGCGGTAAATTGAAAATGAGCAGATGAGCAGCTCATCAGAGCTCTGATGCTGTTGGCCTGCTGGTGTTTTCCTCATATCTTGAGGTAGATCGTGATGCTTTGAACATGAATAATCCATAATTGTGCATCAACAGTAAAGAATTTAGCACCTCTGATTCTAGCGCATTATTAGCAATTGTCTTATTCTAAACTATTTTCTTTGATAGGAGACATAGTTTAGAAATGTGTATGTATATGTTACAATCACCATCTGTAGTGCTCTTGATAGCCACCAAAGGGCACTCCATCCCATACCTTTGCCACACATTCCTGGACTGCATTCCCCATAATCCTTTGCAAACACTCATCAGCACTCATTGTTTGCCTCTGTGTCTTGTTAGCCCGGTTCTCTTTGTCATTCATTGCTAAACCTTGTATGTGTCTGTCATGCAAATCTAAGACTTGTTTCCTGGCTTTGTTTCCTTGCCTGTCTTTTGGATTACTCGTTGCTTGTGCGTTTGCCCTGTTATTGTTTGGACTCTTTGCCTGTGTATAGGACCTTCTGCTTGTTTCTAAATTACCGCTCAATAAACACTGTACTGTAAGCACCATGCAGTTTCATGACAGTATGTTTATACCTGCACCACTCTCTATTCTTTTTGTCTTTCATTACAAAGAACTGAGTCAGAAGAGTTGTTCGCTTGTAAATTCAAAGAGTCAAACCCAGCTGAACCCAGCATGAATGTCTTGGTGATGTTCCAATTAAATTATGAAAATGTTATTTCTTAATGTTCTCTTAATATGCAAATTATGTAAGCCATTTTCTGCCACTGAAAAAAAAAAACAAGGTAATTGCAACTTTTGATCAGAATTGCGAGTTCATATATTGCAATTCTGACTTTATAACATGCAATTGCTTGTTATAAAATCAAAATTGTGAGATATAAAGTCAGAATGGCAAGATATAAACTCGCAATTGTGACTTTTTTCTTGTAATGGCGAGTTTATATCTTGCAATTCTGACGTTTTTTAGATATAAAGATGCAATTCTGAGTTTTTTTTCTTGCAATTGCAAGTTTATATCTCACAATTCTGATGTTCTTTTTTTTCTCCGAACAGCGAATTCACATCTCGCAATTATGGCTTTTTTTCACAGAATTGCAAGTTACAAAGTCAGGATTTTGAGATATAAACCCGCAATTCTCTCATTTTATTTTTTATTTAATGGGCTTCCAAACAAAATGGTAAATAAATTAATAAATTTAAAAAAGTACACGGAAGTTCGTGGAAGGTTCTGAAACTAGTAACATTTAAAAACCGTTAGAGGAACGTTCAACTAATGCTTAAAAACTAAAACAATCCATGAATGACGCTAAATAACATTTTTGTGCAAATGTTTAATGTTAACATTAGCACTGGTAACTCTAAACAAACAAATACGAATATTTTCCAAAACCATAAATCATGAAAATCACTTTGTACTGTATACATTCTAAATTTAAAACCGGTACTTGATTCCTCACTTTTTATTTATTTATTTATTTTTAGAATGTTTTGAGTGATATTTACTGGCTTCAAGGCGGCTTCAGTTTTAGCATGACTTAATTAGTCTGTAGCTCACAGATCAGAGACAGCTGCTTATTTGAGCAGGAAAACAGACGAGCCAAAGAATCCACAACATAAGGATGATCCAACACTATATTAGAAAAGGATGACCTCCTTCCCGCTCCCATTCCCTGCAATTTTCCCCTCAGCTAATTCTCAATATCTAAAGTCATTTACCTGGACACAGTGTCTATTGTGTGGATAATTAGCTTGCCGGCTGCAGGTTGAAGGAGCTGCCCTTCCAAACGCTCAGGAATGTCTGTGCTTGTCTTGGGGTTAGAATGTAATTAAATCAGTTTTCTTCCTGGCTGTGACTTAATGCCGACTACCTGTGAGGACAAGAACTTCTCCCATCTTGTCCTGGCAAGAAACGCTAATTTCAGTTTCCAACGTCGCCCCTAACTTTCTTTACCTCTTTCTGTTGTTTCTTGTTCAGGTGCCCTAGGCTGAACAGAGTAGCAAAAAAATAAATAAATAAAAATGACTGTAACTTGTTCTGAAATTGACAAAAAAAGAGAGGTATTTTAAGGAGTAATTCATGCAAAAAATAAAAAATACATAAAATTGTAAATTTTTAATTGATAAAAACTTTATTCACCCTTGTTATTTTATTATTATTTAAACAGAAATTGCAATGAACAAAGTTTCATGCACCAATTTTATTTATTTTTTTTTTAATTTAAGAGAAGACAACATCCAAGGTTCACAGTTTGTTAACTTAAACTAAAACTTATACAATTTTTTTAAGATGAAAAATAATTAAGGATAAATATAAGATGGGAAAAATTACTTTAAACACTTGCCAACTATATCCTCTGTTGATCTTGACGACACGCTAAAAATTAACTAAAAATTAACTAAAAATTAAAATCAAAAGATGAAAAACTGAAATTACTAAAACTAAAACTGAGATAACAATAAAGGAATAATAATAAAATAATAAAAAAGTAATGTGTTTTAATTTTTTTTTTTTAATTATTTTCTGCTTTTGTTCTTGTAACCAATATTATGGGATAAGTTGATAGAAAACTTGATAGATGTGGTCACTATAAATTGTCTGTGTAGAAATGAGATGCTTTTTGTGTTCCACAGAAAAAAAAAAGACTATTAAAAGTCTTTAAAAATGTAAATAATGACTGGATTTTCATTCCGTGTGAACCATTTCTTAAAGAAGTGATGCTGATCTAAAAGGTACGCCTTGAACACAGCCATCCTCACCCATCAGTCTGTGTAGGATGACAGTTGTAATGGAAATCATGATAATTATAAATTTCATTTTTCCAAGCTCTTGGAGATTACTGGACCAAAGTGGAGGGGGAAAGAAGTGAGTCTGAAGGAGAGCGAGTGCTGAAAAGGTGCTTTGTCCCGGGCTCCAGGCTGACAGAGATGCAGGCTCGTCAGCGAATGTGGTTCTAGGCAGACGTCCAGGCCCTCGCTGGGCTCAACACCTCAACCCAGCCCAGCACTAACTGCAAGCAACCACCACTGATGGAAAAACAAACCGAATGGGGGACACAGATTAAGTCCCCCTTGTGAAAACAAGTTCACTTAGCATACTTTATTACAAAACAAATATACTTTAAATTAAAAAACCCTATCTGCAAACAGAATGTTTACAGACACTTCATATGTTACTTGCAAGTAAATGAAAGTGTATTATAGTTAAAGTGGAATTACTGGAACTTAATAGTGCTTTTCTGACCCATCTTCATATGTAATTTTATAATTGCATCAGTCATCCTTGAAATATGGTGCACTGCTGAATGTTCATTTATAGTAAACTAAAATACTTTTAAATAAATATATTACTAATAATATTTGTAATGACGGTTGATACACACACATACACACACACACACACAAAGAATAATTGTTTATTTATAATACTGTAAATATTTTGATGTACATAAAAAAGTATTTAATTTATATGTGATTTAGTATATTAGTCAACACATCAAAATCAGGGTTAATACTTTGATGTACTAAAATAAGTAAACCTGAAACTAAAATTGAAACCATTGACAAAATGTCATTGCTTGAAATAAAATAAACATTGACCAAAATAAAATAAAATATATAAAAGATTTATTTGAGCTATCTGCCAATTAAACATTTATCATTTTAATTTAGTGTAACTTATAAAAACTGATTCAAAATATTAATAAATGTATAATCTATAATAAAACTATAATCTCAATGATACAAAAATAACAGTGTACATCATTAAAGCACAACAAATGATTATTAAAATAATAAAAAATAAAAACTCAAAGTTGACATCATTAAAAAGTACACTTTTAAGTGTACTTAAGTGTGTAAAGAAATGTAGTCATGAAACTAGGTACACATTAGCGGATTTTTAATTAATTAATATTACATTATCTGCAAGTACAGTGTTTTAAAAACAGACTTTTAATATTTGAAGCACACTAAAAGTTTGCATTAAGGACTATTAAGTGCACTTATTTTTTTTCACGAGGGTCTGAGCTTAAAGACGTTTGGGCTAGAAAAAGTGAAAAAACATGGAAGTTATGAATGTCTAGATGTTTTGTAGCACTCATGGACTGAAAGGTTTTGGCCCATGAACTGAAGAGTTTGTGTTGGACCAATGAAATTCATCAAAAATGATTTATGATGTTGATGACACATATGCTGTGTCTGTCAACGACGTCAACGTTCCTTGTTTCAATTGGAATTCTTCATGCATGCTTGCGACTGCTAAAGTTAACACGCATCAAAATCAACCCTATTTACTTTCTTAATGCATGTTCCTGCTCTTTTTGGTTTATTGTTTCACATGAAATCACGTAGAATATTCGGTCTCATTCAGAAACATGTCAGATGCGTCAATAAAATGGCTGGTGAGAAGTGTAAGACACTTTCCCCCGGTTCCTTTGATAAGCCTGAAACGCAGCAGCTATAAATCCATTCAACTCAACAACTGTGTGGTTTGAACTTCAGTGGAGGACAAGCATCCGTCGGTTTGGAAGATGATCTCAATCTGGTTTATTTAATGGTTAGCAAATGGAAGTCTGTCGCATAGATTCACGAGCAAGAGTAATTAAAGTTTTCCGCCGACCGCGTTCAATTGTCTGTGGTTTCAGCATTCATTTTGTCAATGGTCTGAGTTTGTAAATGTGACAGAAATCAAGCCCCTGAGGATGCAAGTGTTTATATAGTTCAATAGTCTACAGTCTATGATTATGACGACAGATGATTCACGGTGCATTTAGTATGGGTTGAGAAATGTGAACCATATTGAAAGAGGTTTGTGAGCGAGGGATCAGTCCATCACAACAAATCTATTTTCTTAATTCAACATTATAAAACGGTCTCTTTCCAGAGACCAATGAAGTTGTGCTCTTTAGGAGTGATATTATTTCCATATGGGAATGGCCAGGTCATGCGTGCTCCTCGCGGCTGAGGGTCACGCCAGTCGATGGCCTTTCATTGCCTGGTTACTGTTTACCCCAGTGTGAAGTGCTTCCCCATCTCGAGCTGGTTAGTGACATAATCGCCACTTAAGAGCAACACAGTGCAGACCATAAACACCAGCACTTAGCTAATAGCGGACATGTGGCAGCTGGCTCTCTCTGTGTGTGTGTTTCTCTCTTCGCTGGCACCTCTGCTTTCCTTTCAGAGGTCTAGGTCAGGGCCTGAAGTAGGTGTTCACAAACCCCTAGAGGTTCTTAATGGAACTGCAGGGGTTCATGAGATACTGTAATAATGAAATACTTGTGTTAAAGCTAAGTCAGTTTACTCTGGGACCATGTTAGCAACTTCCAGACATATATTGATATAATATATATATTATATTTCAACATCACTCTGGGAAAAATCTGTTTGCCAAGATTCTGTATCATAAAATCATGCTATATATAATTGATTTTTAATTTTTTGGTCCAGCTAATTAAAAAAGACTTACAGTACAAAATAATACAGTAAAAATCATAATTAAATAAGTCTCAAATGCTGATATTTCCCATTCCACCAATTTTAAAAGAAATTAAAGGAAATTGGATGGGACTAATCATATGCAGTATATTTTCATATCACCATCAAATATGTCTTAATAAATGCCTAATAGTTAACATATGAATCTCACAATATTAAAATATCTTATTATTTACTTTTTCCCTTGTCAGTTCCTGTTCCACAAAAAAGTGAAACATAGAAGATAATTTTATCATTTTTAAATGGCCTTTTTTTTTTTATATGTCTCCTATTCAAAAGGTTTCAAACAAAATGTCTTCTTGTGAATATTGTTTTAGTTATTAAACAATTTCTATGTTCTTCCTTTCTTCAAAATCACTTTCAACCCTGTTAGTATTATGTATCAAATAACATAAGCTGCTTCCTTAATGACATCATCATACAGGAAGTGACATCATGAGATCATTTGGAGGGAAATCTTAGCTATGGATTGGATTGACTCCTGTGATGTTTTATGCTGTTAGTTGTTTTGTTGCCCTCAAAAACATTCCATTATGTTTGATAAAAAGAGCATTGATTAACGTGAGCTCTTTATTTCCATGTTGTTTGTTTTCTTGCCATTTAATTATTAATCAAGTTGAAATGAATACAGTTTAGGATGAGGTACTGCATAAAATGAAAGACCCAACACAAGAAGTTTCTGGTAAGATATTGTTTTATAAAGATATTGTTTTATACTACAGCTTAAAGTTTATATGTATTTGTACTGAAAAATTCTAACTACCTTTCTAATCTTTTTGTATTCTATCTATTTTCTTTTTATTTATCATACAATTTATATATATATATATATATATATATATATAGACCTCTAACACTTTCTTGCTCTATTCTTTTTCTATTCTATCTGTTTTCTTTTCATTTATGATATTATTTAAAAGCCCTTGCTACTTGTACTGCGTTTAAGCTAACTGAGACTTGTTATAGCACTTATATATCATTGCTCTTTCGTTGTTTTTGATTGCTTCCACTGTCCTCATTTGTAAGTTGCTTTGGATAAAAGCTATATATATGTATATATACTGTATGTTTGTTCTGTATAGGTTGACAAGATCTTGATACTCAAAGCAGATTGAATGTCTGGGCCTTTTACTTGTTTACCAGTCAGTCGTTTACTGCTCAGTTAACCTCATTTGTAATGATGTCTATTTTGTCAATGACCTATCAGCTGGAAAAGGACTTACCCTGTTGATCTTCCTTTGTTGTATGGGATTTACTGCTATTGACACCTCTGTGATTGAGCTGTAAATAGACAGCAGGCTGGAAACTTTGAGGTCCCATATGTTTTGACAGAGTGACAGGACAGAAATGAGATCATATGATCCCTCCAGAGGCTGAGAGAAACCTAATTACTGTCAATACTGATGTGACATTATAATCAAAGCCATAATCATAAACACTTTATGCAAATGGGGCTTGCAAATTGCCTGAATATGCTCAGTATTTTCAGTCATTCTCAGTCTGCACACTGCATTTTGTAGTTTTACTGCCTCATAACATGCTCTCATTTTTGAAAACACGCTGTCTTATCACTTTATTATTATTATTATTACTTATTTTTTCATTATTATTTCTTATGTTCATGCTGTTTTAATGGCAATTTGACCATTTTATCTATATTTTGCTGTATATATTTAATACAATTAGAGTAGACCTGCTTTACATTTTACTAAATTGCATCCTGTATATACAGTTACTGTGTATGTGACAAATACAAAAATTTGAATTTCCATTTATGCATTTAGCAAACACTTTTATCAAGAGAGACTTACAAAAGTTCTAGAATGAGAATCGATTTTTGCTCAGAAATGACTAGTAATTTCACAAATAATTACAAAGAAATGGCAAGTAACTTATTGAAATAAACATGAAATTTTGTATAAATACCGAAATAGTATTTGTTTTTTTGTAAAACTCTAATAATATTGTTTTATTAAAAACTTAAAAAAAAGTGTTTTACAGTGTAGTTGCATTTGTTACTTGCATTTAGCATTGTTTTTTGAGAACCTCTAGACTTGATTATGTGAAATTTGAAATGATTTCTTCAGCATAGCCGGATATATTGTAATTCAAGCAGTGATAGATTAACCGGTGGAATAAAAGTGTTTTTTAAGTGATAAGCAACTAATATGTGCACAAGTTATGGCTGACCTCAACGAAAAGTGGGTTAAAGAGAATTGAATTTAATTGTCCTGAATTTAATATCTTTTATTCCACCTAACATTTTATCAGATTTACAACTCTACGTTCCTGTAATTCTGTTTGATTTAATATCTGTTGAAGTAAATCCTGTAAAGCTGTACCCTGCTGAGCCAGAGAGACTCCAGACAGGAGGCTTCTGGTTAGTGATCCCTACAGTTAATGTGTGTGTGTGTGTGTGTGTGTGTGTTCAGTGATGTCAGTCCTCTGATTACAGCATTTCCTGTCTAAAGATAAGCAGCAAAACGCAGCCCAAAACTATAGATAGCATCATATCTCTTCACTGATTATTTGACTTTTAGTTTGTTCCACATGGCTCTTATTAACTGTTGATCTGATTTGGACAAAGACAGACAGTTTTGTTTGAGAAACGTAAAGGAAATTTAAAGGAGTAGTTTAAACAAATTCATTATCATTATCATCTACTCACCTGCATGTTGTTTTAGGGGGTGTTTACACTATTTAGTTTTTATTTGTTTTTACTTTGGCCGTTCATTTACATGACAAAATGCAAACTTTGAAAACCGTTTATACGGGAAATGGCATATGGGATAGAAACGGTGCTTTAATTCAGAATTGTGATATTCAAAAATATTCACTGTCTATATAAAGTACTCCAAAACTAGTGATTTGTGCACTATTATGTGTTATATTACGTGTTGTTTGTTAAGGATTAGTACATACTAAGTCACTGTATATTGAACTAGGCTATATATTTTATGTTGAAAATTATCAGTGGTGATATTTTAGTGAAAAGTCGCAAGAAACAGCTAATTTTGAAAACAAACCTAAAAGTAAAAAAAATGAACTTAGCTTTATGCAAATGCTATATGCAATTGGGTTGCATATTTGTTTCCTCAGTTCAACTGTACTTTTTTGCTATATACTTAAGATATGTTCTTTTTTTAACTAATAATTTTAGTGCATAGTAAAAGTAGTTGAGATGCAGCAGCATTCTTTTGAGCATGAGAAATCATCTTTATTTTTAAGAAGTTTAAATGTTTAGATAAAAAAAAAAGTTCTGGATCTGAAATCTGATTGGATGCACTGTGGTAATATGAGCTATAATAAACACACTTGAATTCTTCAGCTGTACTTGTATAACTGTATAAGTAATATGCTGAGGATCTAAACAGATAAGTAGTTTTATGTCAGGAAGTTTTTATGAATGAACTCTCATTCATCCTCTCCACCCACTGAGAGCTGAGATTGTGTTGGTCTCTTGGTTTAAAGGGCGTTGTAAATTTAAGCAGCTAAGTGTTGTGTTGGGACGAGAGCATGTCAGTACACAGGTCAGAGGAAAGTGTCGGGGCACTGGACGTCCTGTGGATGTACAGGCACCAGAGACCCAACAGACTGGACATGTGTTTCACAACGACTCACCCTTCTCTATATATCAGCACCTCCGATGAGTACTGCTTCAGTGCCATGACAGAATCAGATATCCAACATGAAACCACAACACAGCCCATTCTGGAAAGTAATGTACTGTATTTCAGAGTGAAACTGCATATTAAATGAGACCAAATATATAGGAGAGGACTGATTTAATTCACTGGGGTTCGATTTGATGGTGAAAAGTGTCTCTATATGACAGGTGTCTGAAGATTAAGAGGTTAAGAGATTTTTATTTTTATTTTTTATCATGCATATTTGGGATGTATCAAACTGTCAACTAGTTGTACTTCAGCTGATTATTGAGCTCAGCTAGGAAGTTTTATGTAGAATGTTTTATAATATTTTTAGCAATAGCTTTTGATTAGCTTTAAAATTTAATATTTAATAAAAAAAAACTTTTATTTTTGGACGTAGTATTTTAGTATCTACCTATTTTATTTTATTTTATTTTATTTTACTTTACATGGTGCCATAATAATACTATATTCTATAATATATATATATCGTCCAGTGATGTATTAAAAAGTAAATCATTTTAAATACATATGTTATTTAATATAAAAAATTTAATACTTTTTGTGATTAAACTGATTTCTATTTAATTTTTTTTACAGAAAATTTGTAAAAATAAATAAATAAACTGACAGCACTATTTATTTAATTTTTATTTTTTTTTTATTTAGTTTAATTTTTAACGTGGTACTATAATAATAGTATATTCTATATTATCAGTCTGTCTATTATTTCCCAGCGATATATTAAAAGTTGGACATGAATAAATAAATGACTTGATTTGCTGTAGATTTTTTTGTTGTTGCTTTTTTCACTATGGTAATAAGGTTTTTTGTTATATATATATAAATTTTACCAACGCAAGTACTATGTTTTTTGCAAATGTCTCATGGCAGCATCATGTTTTTTTGAGGATGTATTTTCTTAAGTAAATGCCAAATTCCTTACCATTGTATCTCATAGTAGTACCATGGAATTACCTACCGGTAATTTATTTGTATTTTTTATTTTATTTTATACATGATGCCGAAATAATGCTGTACTCTATATTATCTATAAATCCTAAATTCAGTACCACAGTGTGTCATCATACCATGAAATTACCATCTGATACCATCACTTTACCATAGTTCTTTGATTGTTCTTTTTGTGTGGTAACATACTACTCTAATACTGTTTAGCTAAAATGGTGAGTGATTTCAAGTAGAGGGTAGATGTCCAAAAGGCAAATCATTTTTGAGGGCTGTGGTCTTGATGAATGTGGGTTGGCATGGAACACTGGGCATGAACCACACAGACCCTTGAGACCTGGCCGCTGTAAGACTATAAAAGTGTGTACTTCCCTCACTGCGCCAGTGAGAGCCAAACCACGACCCCAAAGACCACACAGACTGTTCTGATCACGCATGAGGGCGTACATACAAATAAACACGCTCATAAATGAGAAACAACCCTGCTCTGCTGCACAATGGACACGCAGGCGTCGCGCTTTACTGATGGCCTCAGCTTTTTACTGTAACTGAAGCGTTTAGAGAAGGAGTGTGTGGAGTGCTGCTCACAAACTCATCGCCCCATCTAAACACACACACACACACACACACACACAGACTGCCAGCACTCAGAGAAACAGAAGGACCTTTGTGAGGACAGGCGTCCTGTAAACACGTGTAGCACATATTTAATCCTCATAATGACTACTATAAATTAGGTAAATATGAAGTTGTAGAGGGTGAATCATATTTGATATACATTATTATATGGGTGGATTTGCTAAGAAAAAAAAAATACAGAGTATTGATAGATTTTCTGAAACCAAATCTGGAAGTGGGGATTTTACAAATGACTGTAATTACAGCTGGCACTCTCTAGATGCCAAATGTTGAGAGATTTGAAAGAAAGAAAAAAGCATAGTTTTTCTCTTTTTTTTGTTTATTTATTTAGTGTATTTGTATCTTATGGAAATAGTGTTGTTTCTTCATAAAGTCTTCAACACCAAAGACCTGTCGCACAGCTGTTAAATGAATATGCATCCTTGATTTGGTCTTGATTACTCTGATAAAGAAAAACATAATTACAAACATCAGTACAACAATGTAAGTAAAATAAGAGAAAGTATGTGTGTGTATGTAATTTATGGCAGAGGCTGTTTGGTCTTTCTCTCTCTCTCTCGCTGGGGTGGAAGTGTGAAATATGTGTTTGCTATGTGAGAGAGAAATATGTGAGAGCTGTTATTTTTCTTTTTCTCCTAATGGCCAACGCAAACAGAGAAATGTGCCCCAAACTCACACAAATGAAACACACACGCTCATTCACACAATAATGAATGCAAACATGCTAAGAAAACACAGATCTGGACTTAATACAGTCATATCACACACATGCTTTCCATCCCTCTTTTGGAATTTCACGTCCAAGCATTCTTTTGTAATATAGACAATAAATAAATGCATTTTGGTAGTATGCTGTATGTCTTTCAGAATGTAGATTTATGCTACAGATTGTGTGATTTTGCAGGTAATTAGCACTAGCAGTACAGCTGTTTCGTAGTGTTTTTGTGTACTTGTTTGCACAAAGTGGTGTTAATGTTGGCATTGCACTCGTTGCCTGTTGAGTAATTTCCATGTGAGTTCAGGAAGTCTAAAGTCATTAACAGTGCAGTTGGTTTAACCACAGACTGGCCTCATTTAACTGTGGTGACATTAAAAGTCTTTTTAAATACCTGGACCAGATAAAATCACTCAATTTAGTCATCTTACCTTCAGCAGAAATATGTTTAATATCAGCCCATTACAGCTGCATTTAATCTAGATTTTTACTTTTTCTAATGAAAGTATGAGTGGTTTCTGCACAGTGTTATTTTTGTATTTTTATATACTATTATAGTTTTCTAATAATATTGATAATTTTATAATTATTATGTGCATTTATATATATTTTTAAATATACCTATTTTTATTTTTTAGTTCACTTTAGGTATTTATATATTTCCATTTAATAATTTTAGTTTTTCAACTTAAACTTATTTCAGTTGGCAAGGTGATATTTCTAAATTTGTTTAGTTTACATTTTTTAAATCTCGATTTTTACTTTTGATGAAAGTGTGAGTGGTATGTTTTTTAAATAGTTTTCTAATAATATTTTGAATGAAACATTTAGATATTTTTGTATTTTCGTTTTAATTTTAATTGAATTTGTAATAATTGTGTGAATGTTTTATTATATTTTCTTAATATTACTGTTTAGTTCTAATTTATTTATTTATTTAAATTCTGTTTCCGTTTTAATTTCTAGACCCAGTTAGTCATTTTAATTTAGTTTTTCATTTCAGCTTTGTATTTATTTATTTGCTAAAATAGTTTCAGCTTATGATAATAACCCTAGTGCATAACTCACCACTGTGATGCCAGAGGATGTTGGCATGTCTGCTAAGGAGTTCTGAGCATATTTTAGAGCATTGAGACCCAAACTTACTTTAGTGTTCTGATGCTTATGCTTCCACATGAGTTCAAACTTAATGTTTGAAACAAAACAAATCAGTTTTTATTTTCCATATGCATAAGGGCAGTGATAAACTAGTCACATGTAACCAAGCATGACTAACTGCTGCTCACGTTCCATTACTGCAGGCTCTCTGGGTTTATAGAATTTCTCTCATATCATTCATGCTCCTGTGTGCTGGAATTCTGGATGATTTTTCGGGGGGAGCTAGTGTTTCACTGCTCCTGCTGTGATGGTATCACCTCAGCTCTCAGCCCGTTCTTCACAGACAGGATGGTGCCACGAGCTCCGGAACTAGTAATGGGTTTGGGGTTACTAATTTCACACCTCTATTTCTGTCCTAAACTTGCCATAGCAGGCTGCCAGATTTGAGATTACTAACTCTACTTTTCTGAGAACATCTTTTATAAATCTTTTTTTTCTCAAGCATTTCCTATAAGGCAAGCATCACAAATATTATTATTGTGTAAACCATTTGTGCTATGATACCACAAATCTTGATTTTCAGTTGGTGTACATTAAAACAAAATATTTTGATTGTCTTTAAAATTGCATTTTTCCATTAGGGCTGCAAGGTATCAATTTCTATGATTTTAGTTGATCTTCATTTCAATAAACCAATATTGATTCTCAAATCCCAAAATTTGATCTTTTAGTCGACACTATTTTTTTTTTTTTTTGGTTTATGCATGAATAAAACCCTCACTATACATGATTTGCTATAATTTGTGAGCTTTATGATTTTTGATTAGAAAAATAGTTCTCTCAATTTTACTATGAAATTCAAACAATAAATGTAATTTTTTTACACTTTATTGTGGCCCTTTAGAACAAAATTTGGTTCATTTGCAAAAAAAATAAATAAAAAAAAATAAAAAATAAAATATATATATATATATTTGAAATAAATATTTTTTTATTTAACATAAAAATAAATATAATATTAAATACTTAAATTAAAATCTAATATTAAAATAATGTAAATTGTTTTATATTTAATGTGTTTAGATAAATCTGTTATGTGTTTTTAATAGCCACCTAGTAAATTATTTTATTTCAACAATGAACAAGAGTAACTTTCACTAGAAAGTTGTTATAAAACCATCTTATGTGCAACTCTTTTTATTTGAGTGTTGACTATTATATCTGAAAACAATTTGCAATTAAATGTAATCATTTGGACTCTGTTGTTATTTAATGTAATATCATTATAGAATTTTCTTACAATGTACCAAGGTTCCCTGTATAGTTTACAGCATACTTTGACAGATCTTTTTACTTGAGAAAAATAAATTGTACCTGAAATGCTTACAAAAGTATTGATATTGAATAGAATTGAAATGAGAATGGAAAAAACAAATCACAAACTTGTGAATTTGAATCAAATTGAATCATGGGCCAATACTCAAGCCCTACTTTTCCATCCAAACTCAAGCCCACATCTTCTCTTGATGTTTTTTTTATTCCTTGTTTGTCTAAAACAAGAGAATGAACTAATACAATGACTCCTGCTAGTTGTTTAGTGTAAGTTGCATGTGGGCAAAAAACAAACAAAAACCTTCTGTCGTCTGCAGACGAATCCCTGACATTTGATTTTCATTGGAGAACACTGAGCATATGGTGCTGTTTGGTTGAACCTTTTGTTGGATTGCTTTGTTTAATTTCTCATGCACCTGCTTAAGAGAATGCAACAATATATCTGTATATCCCTCTAATGGAATTTAGATGTGTTTAATGGCTTTGTGTAAATGTTTATGGTCCTGAAGAGGGAAAATAAATCACGCTGGTGACGATTTCAAGAATGAACAGCACCAACAGATGTCTGCCAACAGTGAACACTGCTGATTTGGCGATCAAGCTCTCAAAGAACAAATCACAAATGTTTAGTCTCATCTTATTTATCTCTGTGATGACACTGTTGTGTGTATTTATCACTTTATTTGTTCGGCACCATCTCAATGGTTCTCTGATATCACCTCATATCTCCACTGGTAGGCTACGCTTCACATCTGCAAGATGTCACATTTAGCCAGTAAAGCTAACACAATCATCATAGTTCACTGAAATAGCGAGTGTTCAAAAATATATATTTGTGCAGTTAAAAAAAAAAAGCAGAACAACTTGGAGAAACAACTTTTGTATGACATTTCAAGATGCTTTTGTCTTTTATAGATTCCTTCCTACAGTTATGAAATCTTTAAAAGTTCACCCTATCATTATTTTCTCACCCTCGTGCTGTTTATTTCTTGAACTTGAAAATATATAGTGTTTTTATATACTTTGAGTGTTTTTACACAATGAGAGCCAGTCAGTCTCCAAATAAAGACAAAAACGTGTCAAAACCTATTGTTTGATGTTGGAAAACTAGGAATGCAATGCATGAAACATATTGATTGATTGATTGATTAATTGATTTGTTTGTGATTGTTTTATATTTACACACACACACACACACACACATGATTATGAGATATAAAAAGACGAAATTATGATTTTCATTCAATTATAATATTCATAATTATGAGATTAAAAAGGCAAACTCGTGATAACAGTCATAATTATGAGATTAAAAATTCAAAGGATCGGAGTAAAAAGAAATTATATCATAATTTCTACAGTTTCTGTCATTTTATGTGTTTCTGTCATTTTAATAATAAAAAACTATTAAAAATGATTAAACATCTCAAGACAACTTAATTCAAATACAAGCATTGAATTAAGAGAACAAAAAACTAGAAGAAAAAAAGCTAATTTAATTTATGACAATATATATGAACATACTATATGACATATATATTCATATAAATATATCAAGTCAAGTCACCTTTATTAGTATATCGTCTGGTTGTTTGTCAGCTGAAGTTTGTTTATTAAGCGTGCAGAACAACCAGCCAATAAAGCATTAATCTAACCTTGAGGTCAGGAACACATGAATTAACGTCTCTGCATTTGACATAGATATATATTTTAAGATGGAAATATGCGCTTTTACAAATGCTAGAAAAATGGTTTTCAAAGGAAAGATTGCTGTCAAACTGCACAGCCAGGTTTCTAACTGATGATGAAGAATCAGATTGGATAGGTTGGAGGGGGCTGTATCAACTTGTAATGATGCTTTCCTGCTGCTTATTTTATTTTTGGCACTTGAAAGATGTGGTTACCATCAACTGACATTGCAAGACATTGGAAAAGAGCTGTGTAAAGAGAACAACATGGGGGTGTTTATCAATGACAGAATTATTCCTCTAACAAAAAGCTTGTATTTTCAGCACACCTGGTCTAACTGTTGTGGTTGATGTCAAAGAGCTTCTTGAACTTTAGGTCCTGCTGCTATCAGGTTCAGTCATAGAATGACCAAATAAAGCTTTACCAAGCCAAGGATAAAATCAGTGAAGGCTTGATCAGTGTTGCATGCCATTAGATAGAGACACAGAGGGTGCTTTGGCAGACCTGACTTCCAGGATGCAATCTGGCACAATGGAGCCCAGTGTCATCTGTGAACACCTGCTATAATCAGGCCATTTAAACTGACCACCAGCGTGAATGGAGAGTTGCAACGAGGAGGGTCTTTGGGAAAGTACAATATTGATCTGGTTAACTCCGTTTAAATAGATAAACTCTGCTCCTTGAAGACAGAGTTTGCAAGTGATTAAGTGCAGCAGTAGAGAGATGAGACTGAAATGATTTTATTTCTTTCAATAAACATCAACATGGACAGAAAAAAAACTGTATATTATACACTACTGCTCCAAAGTTTGGAGTTTGTTAAATTATTTATAAATTTGTATAATTGTAGACCTGTAATTGCAACAATAGGGCTATATCACTCCAAGGTTTTGAAAGAAGGCTCATAAAGGCTGCATATATTTGATTTAAAAAACAGTTTTTAAAATAACTGCTTTCTATGTGAATATATATATATATATATTAAATTGTAATTTATTCCTGTGGTAAAACCTGAATTTTTAGCATCATTGCTCCAGTCTTCAATGTCACATGATCCTTCAGGAATCATTCTGTTATGCTGATTTGCTGCTCAAGAAACATTTATTATTGTTATCAATGTTGAAAACAGTTCTTCTGCTTCATTTGTTTTTAGAAACCGTGATACATTTTTTCATGATTCATTGAAAATGGAAAGTTGAAAAGAATAGCATTTATTTGAAATAAAGATCTTTTGTAATATTATATTACGTCTGTCAACTTTGATCAATGTAATATGCCCTTGCTGAATAAAAAGTATTATTTTATAAAAAAAAAAACCTTACTGATGCCAAACTTTAAAAAAATTTCATGTAAAAATAACATAGAGCTTAAAAATTCACCAAATATAAAAATTTCTATCATATTAAGTATAAATGTAGAGATTAGAATCTTACAGTCTTACAGATTTTGATGATATACAAGTCCAAACATACTCAAAACAGACATTTGGGGTAAAAAATAATCAGATTTACATGGGACCAGAATATTAAAGAGACAATAATCCGCAAGTACGGGCAAACACCACTCACAATTTCTTTGCAATTTGTAGAAAATGTAGTTTGTTTAAGAATATTAAACTACTGTTTTTGTATGTTTAGCTGCGTGTTTAGAATTGAAGACTTTTAAATGACAGACTTTACTTTAAAAGTGTTAATCCAGTCAGATCATACTGAGTCACATCTGTCTCTGTTTGTATTAACATAGTACATTTTAAATATGTAGGTTTGTCAGTGAAGATGCATGCTTTACATTTGGACTAAAATGGACTGATCTCTTTTAAATCTGTTCTGTAACAGCCAGCCTGATTACAGGAAATAGTTTTAGGTTGAGGGACCCTTAAATTTTCCTATCAGATCCAGTGATCTGTGAACCGTACAAACGCTGTTAGCTGGAATTACTTCAGGAACTGAACTATGCTAATAAGTATAAGTAAACTGCACATGTAATTTGCACAAAAAAAAAAAAATTGCAAGCAATGGTGTTGTTTCTATAGGTTCAGATGATATGGAAGTACTCTAGATGCTTTTTGTGAAATGTTTCTTTTGTCAAGCATGATTTCCAGGGCAAGCATATGGAGTGCAAGAAGTGGTTCATGCTGGAACATGCTCCTTTCTGCACTCTGGGTAATGCTTTATTTTAAGCCATTTACTTCATAAATCCTCCATTAAGTTAAACTGATGCCATAGCAAACACAGGCTTATTTCAGATGCCAATAGTCTCATTAAGCTAAGATGGCGTAAACAGGAACATGCTACAATTTCACATCCAATCCCAAGCCATGTCGACACATGCATGACCCTGCTGACTGCAGACAGGAAGATTTGATGTGATGTGTTTATGAGTCATTAACAAATAAGGAAGTTCTTAGAATTTGTATTATAGTAAAAAAAAAAAAAAAAAAAAAAAAAAATATATATATATATACATACATATATATGGAATATATACCAAGCATTTCTGCAGACTCTGTTGATACTCTCCTTGATTCATTCAACTCAAAAGTTAAGAATGTTATTGATGATATTGCTCCAATAATAATCAGAAAGAAAACAAACAGACAGAAATCAGTTTGGAGAAGATCAACAGCAGTTCAGACTATGAAAAGACAATGCAGAAAAGCAGAGCGGATGTGGAGGAAGACAAACTTGAAATTCACTATAGCATCTACAAAGACAGCCTTCATGCTTTTAATGTGAAACTAGCCACTGCTAGACAGAATTTCTTCTCAAACCTTATAAACAGTAACTTAAATAACACTCGTACTCTTTTTGCCACTGTTGGGAGACTGACAAAACCCCCCCAAGTCAGATTCCCAGTGAAATGCTCTCAGACAGCAAATGCAATGAGTTTGCATCCTTCTTTTCTGAGAAGATCATCAATATCAGGAAGGCGATTATCACATCCTCAAGTAATGCAGAGGTCAGACAGATTAGGCCACAATATAAAAAAGATACTCGATTTTTGAAGCAATTGATAGCAAAATTCTGGAAGACATAGTGCAGCACCTAAAATCGTCAACCTGCTATTTTGACACACTTCCCACATCTTTTTTCAAAAATGTGTTTAACTGCTTAGATGCAGATCTTTTAGAAGTGGTGAACGCCTCACTTCTTTCTGGGACATTTCCAAACTCCTTAAAAAATGCAGTTGTTAAGCCCCTCCTGAAAAAGAGAAATCTTGATAACACCATTTTGAGCAATTTTAGACCAATATCTAATCTTCCTTTTATAGGTAAAATTATAGAAAAGGTAGTTTTTAATCAGCTGAACAAATACTTAAACTCAAATGGATACCTGGACAATTTTCAATCTGGTTTTCGACCGCATCACAGCACAGAGACAGCACTCATTAAGATAATAAATGATATTCGCTTAAATTGTGACTCTGGCAAAATATCGGTGCTGGTATTGCTAGATCTCAGTGCTGCGTTTGACACTGTCGATCATAACATACTACTAGAGAGACTGGAAAACTGGGTCGGGCTTTCTGGGATGGTACTCAAATGGTTCAGGTCATACTTAGAAGGGAGAGGCTATTATGTGAGTCTAGGAGAGCATAAGTCTACGTGGACGTCCATGACATGCGGAGTCCCACAAGGGTCAATTCTTGCACCGCTCTTGTTTAGCCTGTATATGCTTCCACTAAGTCAAATAATGAGAAAGAACCAAATTGCCTATCACAGCTATGCTGATGATACCCAGATTTACCTAGCCTTATCTCCAAATGACTACAGCCCAATTGACTCCCTCTGCCAATGCATTGATGAAATTAATAGTTGGATGTGCCAAAACTTTCTTCAGTTAAACAAGGAAAAAACTGAAGTCATTGCATTTGGAAACAAAGATGAAGTGTTCAAGGTGAATGCATACCTTAACTCTAGGGGTCAAACAACTAAAAATCAAGTCAGGAATCTTGGTATGATTCTGGAGACAGACCTTATTTTCAGTAGTCATGTCAAAGCAGTAACTAAATCAGCATACTATCATTTAAAAACATTGCAAGAATTAGATCTTTTGTTTCCAGCCAAGACTTGGAGAAACGTGTTCATGCCTTCATCACCAGCAGGGTGGACTATTGTAATGGGCTCCTCACCGGCCTTCCCAAAAAGACCATTAGACAGCTGCAGCTCATCCAGAACGCTGCTGCCAGGATTCTGACTAGAACCAGAAAATCTGAGCATATCACACCAGTCCTCAGGTCCTTACACTTCCAGTTACATTTAGGATTGATTTTAAAGTACTTTTACTCGTATATAAGTCACTAAATGACCTAGGACCGAAATATATTGCAGATATGCTCACTGAATATAAACCTAACAGAGCACTCAGATCATTAGGATCGAGTCAGTTAGAAATACCAAAGGTTCACACAAAACAAGGGGAGTCCGCCTTTAGTTACTATGCCGCCCGCAGTTGGAATCAGCTTCCAGAAGAGATCAGATGTGCTAAAACACTGGTCACATTTAAATCTAGACTCAAAACCCATCTGTTTAGCTGTGTATTTATTGAATGAGCACTGTGCAATGTCCGAACTGATTGCAATATATATCTTCACTGTTTTTTTCTTATTTAATTGTATGTAAAATCATTTTCTTACTGTTTTAAATTCATTTTAAATAAGTACAGTTTTAATAATTTTAAAAGTTTTAAAATTGCTTGTTTTATTCTTGTTATTATTTTTCTTCATTACTATTTTACTTTCTTTTATGTAAAGCACTTTGAATTACCATTGTGTACGAAATGTGCTATATAAATAAACTTGCCTTGCCTTATATATATATATATTTCTTTGGACTATAATAATAATAATTCTAAGAACTTGGCACATTCATTTTATTTTAATTTGATTTCAGTTTGTTCCATCCTCTCCTTCCCATTCACACAGAATCCATGAGCTCATTGTGTGAGATCACACAAGCTGCAGTTTCATTTATTTTCTGTCAGCTACTAAAATGCTAACACCTGGGCACAGGCTGGTACCACCCATAGCTTCAGTCTGGAGGGATTACTTCTGAATGATTCACTTCTATTTATGTTTACGATTAGAGCTTTTTTTCTGGAATGTTTCGGTTTTATTTGGAGGTAGTTATCCCGTCATCACCCTCCATCATACGGCTTATGTTTGTCTGTGATCGGTGTGTGTGTGTTCATTTTAAAAGCTTTGGCAATAACTGTAATTTTATTAGCCATTTGTAACATTGTACATTGGACTCCTCTCATGAAAATTTTGGGTGTTGCTATGGTACTGATCTTGTACTATGTTGTTGCTAGGCTGTTCTGGGTGGTTTCCATGGTACTCTATGGTCTTTTCTTGTGCTATGCAGGTTGTTCTGAGTGGTTTCCAGGCTGTTGCTATGAAATAGCTATGGTACATATCTATGGTAATCCATGATTTCAGTCCTATGCTAAACAGTAAATGGTATAAAGTGAAAGTGGTGTGACATACAACCAAGTATGGTGACCCATACTCAGAATTCGTGCTCTGCATTTAACCCATCCGAAGTGCACACACACAGCAGTGAACACACACACACAAACACACACACTGTGAACACACACCCGGAGCAGTGGGCAGCCATTTATGCTGCGGCACCCAGGGAGCAGTTGGGGGTTCAATGCCTTGCTCAAGGGCACCTCAGTCGTGGTATTGAGGATGGAGAGAGCACTGTTCATTCACTCCCCCCACCTACAATTCCTGCCGGCCCGAGACTCGAACTCACAACCTTTTGGATTATAAATCCAACTCTCTAACCATTAGGCCACAACTTTCCCCTATGTGGTATCTATTGTACATTATGTTGTTAGTCTTGTACTATGCAGTTGCTAGGGTTTTTCAGAAAGGTTGCCGGGGCATTGCTATGGTACTCTGTGGTCTTGTGTTATGCAGTTTCTATGTTGTTCTAGATAGTTTCTAGGGCATTGCTAGGTGGAAGTTTATTGGGCCAAGTCAAAAGAGCCCTCTTTTGAGTCCCTGTGATACAGTGGTGTAGCGATTCAGCCTCGGGTCCATATGCAAAACATTTCTACGACCCCCCCAAATGTTATCCAACTCGCTTAACTTAACTTTGGTCCTATTGTTGATTTTTTTCTTAAGTAAATAACATTATGTGGATTGTGACAAGCTGTTTTATTTACGGTCTAGGCTAATGCTTGGAAATTATGTTTAAAGTTTTCAGGTCCATTTATTATTTGTAGCACGCAAGCCACCCAATTATACTACAAAATCTCAGTCTTTAAACGTCAAACAATTAACATGTTTTTTATGCTTTTTAATGTGTGAGATAAATTGCCTCAGTTCAAGCTGCATATGAATCAATTATATTTTCCTCTTTAATATTTGCAGCATGAAATAAACATGAGTATTTGAATGCATGTTGAAAAAAATCTGAACAGTTTAATACAAACGAATGTCTAATAAATCGATCAATCAGAGTTTAAAAAAATATCAAAAGAATGACGATGCCACAGACTTTTTTTTTTTTTTTTTTTTATTGGGAGGAGTAGGCCTATAGGTGGAATTTCCACATTAACTGCACGTAATATAACATGATTTTACTATCATAATTTTTACTTTATTCTTAAAATATTATGACATTAATCTTATTTATTTTTTAACGTGGAGCAAAAATGCTGCCAAATAGGCTACTGAATGTAAACACAATTTTGGCACAACAGCCCAAAAAACAAAAACAAAATTTTTTAATAAATTTGTTTCTAATTTGTTAATAAAGATTTGATTTTGGCATTGGTGGGGACATAATGGTACGACAACATGCATTTAAGTGTTTGCTCAAAATTATTGCTAGGGACAATTTAGTAGTCTCTGGATATTATATAGAGACATGTCATAACGTCTCTACTAAATACTACGCCCCTGATGAAAGAGATGCGTTTTCAGCTGTAACTTAAATATATCCGTTGATTTATTACATAAAATATATATATTTAGAGCTCTGACTGTGTAATGTTTCTCTGTATTAGTCATCACTGAAAGCAAACAAACACATCTTTGTTTGCCTCCCTATTGTGAAGTTGTTTATTATTATTGTTGAATTTTCTAAGTTAAATGTGATTTTATATAACTGTAGACCTATAAATGCAACAATATGCCTATGTCACTCAAAACTTTTGAAAGAAGTTGCTATGCTGATCAAGGCTTATGTTTTTTGTTTAAAAATAATCTATATAATTTATTTCAAATTATTTACTGAAAATAAGTGTTTTCTATTGAAATATATATATTTGAAATGTAATCTATTCCTGTGATGCGCAGCTGAATTTTCTGCATCATTACTCCAGTCTTCAGTGTCACATGATCCTTCAGAAATCATTCTAATATGATTTGCTAATATGATATTTCTTATTATTATTCGTGTTGAAAACATTTTTTGTTGAAAGTCTGTCGACACATTTTGTAAATTTTTTCCAGCATTTATTTGAAATAGAAAATCTTTATAATATTACAAATGTCTTTACTGTGACTTTTGACCAGTTTAATGCATTTTTGTTGAATAAAAGTATTAATTTCCTAAAAAACAGAAACTGATCCCAATCTTTTGATCGGTATATACATATTTAGTATAAAAATGCATTGCATATACAGTATACATCAAGTGAAGTAATGCAAGTTAAATTTTTCATGGAAGACTTTAGAATTTTGTTTATTATCAGTTCTCATAAGATTATGAAAAACATCAACCTGATACTCTAATCTTAAATCTATGTTTTGAGATAATAAAAGGATTTGGGATGTCTCAGACCCCTTGCGGAGTGTGAGAGAGCGTTCAGATCGGTGTAGATGATGGGGTGAGGGTTTGGTTTGTGAGTGTCTTGACCCCTGCAGAGAAACCATGGAGCCAAACATCTTTGCACAACTGTGATAAATGGAAAATGAATTGCAAAATATCTGGCAGGTCAGTTTGCTTCTGTCTTCCTGAACTATCCTATTGTATGCACATGAGAATGCATTAAACACGCAATGCATTGGAATTGACTGATGCCTGCAGAAGAATTTGCAATAGATCTGAAACTGATGACTGACCTTTTTTTGTAAAATCAGTTTGACATGTTTTTGTAACTTCTGCTAAGTCCATTGAAGTAACAGGAGCTGCTGAAAAAAAAATACATGAAATATTTCAAACCATGTAGTGAAAACTGGGTTAGCAATTGATAGAAACTGTCTGAGATCTATTACAGTGAAATATTAGCTGGGCTTGGGCTCAGGCGGCATACAACACCTCTCAATAACCTGCTCTCTTGAGAAAGTTAATACAAGTACAGAGTTCACTGTAATACATGGATTGCACAGCAGCCAATTATAACAACAGATCTGTGTGTGTTGAGTGAGAGTATGAGTATTGCTTTAACAATTCAGATCAGTATTGCTTGGGCCATTTGAAGAAAGTTGAGCTGTTAATAGCATCTTCTCAGAATAGTTACAATTGCTATTTTTTTATTTTTTTGTTGCTGTATGCAATATGTGTAATCTAATTTGGATTTGATTGGATGAGCCATGTTTGGTTTTGTAAAATAGCTGATACACCTCTGACACATAAATTTTATTTATTTTTTTACTAATGGAATGAATTTCCATATCTACACTATACTGTAACTTGCATTTACACACGGTACACATAAACTTTTTAATTATTTATTGTGTTTGTGTGCTTTCACTTCACAATGTGCCTGAGGAAAGAAAATACTGTAGCACATTATCTAGTTTATTATTATTATTATAATTATTAATATTAATGTGCATAGTTTTTAGGGTGTTGTGAAAATGGACCATTTTGTGGTCATTCTTTCCCTGAACTTTCCTGCATACACTCTTACAGAATTATTTTATGTTATTTTTATAGTGTTCATATTAAAAATAAAAATAAAATATTTTAATAGAATTTTATTTCAACTGGTTTTGTGGTCATAAAAATTATTATATTATATTATATTATATTATATTATATTATATTATATTATATTATATTATATTATATTATATTATATTATATTATATTATATTATATTATATTATATTATATTATATTATATTATATTATATTATATTATATTATATTATATTATATTATAGGGGTCTCATCAAGTGTCTCATCCTCCGTTTGCACTTTTAGCAAATCTATATTTTTGTTTTATTCTTTAGATTTAAGTAGTTTTTCCAAAAACAGATATTCAACAGTATGGAGCAGTGCTTGTCATAGTTGTTTGTTATTAATAAAGGTTACTTGTAAATGAGTTAAGATATCTGAATCTTCCCTGAAGTGTGTTTACCTCCATGTGAGTGCTTTTTTCTTGTGCCAAAAGACTTCCCATGACAGAAAGCCATGAAAGAGGAAAAGTGCTGCGGGACAACAGATCTGTGCCCAGGCATGATTGGAAATGAACAGCAGAAGATGTCATCCAGCAGCAGCCCACATCTCCTGAGGGTGATAGAGAGACTACAAAGAGAACGAAACCTGAGTTTACAGTGTTAAAAAAGAACAAAAAAACAATAACAAAAAGAAAGCTTTACCGTATGTGTGTATATATATATATATATATATATATATATATATATATATATATATACAGGCTGAGCTTCAATACTAATATATGAAAGGCACATTATCATCATGAAAACACACAACACTAAAATAATGCAATCAACATTAATTTAACAACATAAGATGTACTGTGACAGAAAAACCTCATATGTATATAATTAGGAAAGAACTAAGAAAAACAAAACCCACTGTTAACCAAATACACTAAAATAAATGTTCCAAAAGCTGGTTTTGCAATGATGCAATAAAATAACCATTTTAAAGCCAACAGTTCTTAAAAGAATAATTTTACTTAGAATGAAAAACATTTTAATCATCTAAAGAACCTTTTTCCACTATAAAGAATGTTTTAGAATGGGAAAGTTCCATTGATGTTAAAGGTTCTTCATAGAGCCATCGATGCCAATAAAGTACCTTTACATTATATTCTCTTTCTCTTTCAGAGTTAGATCTTTTCTATAGGTGTCTACAGTATATGTATGATAATATGTTCTGTCAAGCCATCACACAATTAGTCGGTCTGAATGCCGGGACTTTCCTCCGCTGGTCTGCACAAACATGTCAGAGCATTCCTGGTGCCAGTTTGAAACCCTGTAAGAGGATGTTCATGGGGCATTGTTCCTGCTAAGATAAAACTAAAATCATTATAACATTTAAATAAAAAGAAAATCATTTTGATATGTTCAAATAGTATTATGCATTTAAAGCTCCACACTGAAAACGTCTTTGAATTGATATTTACCATATCTGAAGCTAATGAGCTGGGAAACCACATAACGCCCAATAACATTCCATATTATGGAAAATACATGCTTATTTTGACACTAATGCTACCACTATTATGTATACACTCTAAAAAATAATGGGTCAAAACAGGGGTTTTCACAACAATACCATAGAAGAACCATTTCAGTTCCGCAAAGAACCTTTCACTGAAAAACATTTTAATAATCTAAAGACACCCCCCCCCCCCTTTTTGGCATAATAGAGGACCTTTTGTGTAATGGAAAGGTTCAATAGATGTTAAAGGTTCTTCATGGAACCATCATGAAGCAATAAGAACCTTTATTTTTTTGTAGCATATGGAATGGAAAACATTGCTTTTTTTAATTGTCTGATGAAAACACGAGTGATGCTTGGCTGTGAAACTCATTGACATTATCTAAGGGTGTTGTACTGTTGTTACTATGTTGTTGCTTTCAGGTGGACATCCGGTCTATTACAGTTAACTAAAACCAAGACCATAAACTGTTTTGAAACTTAAAATGGATTTTAAATGTATGAATTTAACTACAGAAATGAATATAAACTATAATAGTATCTCAATGACAAATATGAAATGATTCGAGGAATAGTTATGTAAGTAAAATGGCCCCAAAATGTATGTGGACATTTTTATTTTATTTTACAATTGAATGTAATATAATTACATTTCATTTTATGCTATTTTGTGCCCATATAAATATCAACACTTACAGTAAAACTAGTTTTTATGCGCTGTACATTTAGTCATTTGCACTAACAGCAAATCTATATCTGTCACTTATATAAATCTATAAGTGTCATTCTTCAAAATGAAGGACACTTGTTTTCATATTTTCTATGTAATGCAACAACATTCCTGCATTTGTAAATATGACCCAAGTGTGCAAATGCTTTTGGGGCTGTGAGTTAAAGTAGAGTTTTGTGAGACTGCAGGTGATTCAGTGATTTCAGACTCTGACTGTATGACTATGTGATGACAGGCATGCAGGCTGGAGAGCAGAGGATCTGACATGAGCAAACACCCAGCACATATACCCACTCTCATGTGGCACGAGCTCTGCTGTGGAGCGTTATTGAATTGCAAACTATAGTGCTGATGGAAATCAGTGGAAGAAAGACATCAGGAAGGCAATGGGAGGAACTTGACGAATGAGGGGCAGGGGTGTATTGGGTTTCGGCCAGTCTCGCCCAGTCGACGGCACTAGTGTCCATTTTTCATCGAGTGTTGCTAAGTCTCCCCTCTGTGGGTGACAGGGGGCTAAAGTTTCCACCCCCTTACAAATGACCGCACATCCATCCCCGGCCCGTCCCATCTGTCCCAACCTGTGTTTTAAAACCTCATTAAAAATATTTTATGCACATGTTAACCAAATATTTTTTTGTAATTGTAAAATACTGTGATTTGAGTCAAAGTCAAAGTTATAGTCACCTTTATTTATATCGCGCTTTAAACAAAATACATTGCGTCAAAGCAACTGAACAACATTCATTAGGAAAACAGTGTCAATAATGAAAAAATGATAGTTAAAAGCAGTTCATCATTGGATTCAGTTATGTCATCTCTGTTCAGTTAAATAGTGTCTGTGCATTTATTTTCAATCAAGTCAACGATATTGCTGTAGATGAAGTGTCCCCAACTAAGCAAGCCAGAGGCGACTGCGGCAAGGAACCGAAACTCCATCGGCGACAGAATGGAGAAAAAAACCTTGGGAGAAACCAGGCTCAGTTGGGGGCCAGTTCTCCTCTGACCAGAAGAAACCAGTAGTTCAATTCCAGACTGCAGCAAAGTCAGATTGTGCAGAAGAATCATCTGTTTCCTGTGGTCTTGTCCTGGTGCTCCTCTGAGACAAGGTCTTTACAGGGGATCTGTATCTGGGGCTCTAATTGTCCTGGTCTCCGCTGTCTTTCAGGGATGTAGAGGTCCTTTCTAGGTGCCGATCCACCATCTGGTCTGGATACGTACTGGATCCGGGTGACTGCAGTGACCCTCTGATCTGGACACAGACTGGATCTGGTGGCCACGGTGACCTCGGAACAAGAGAGAAACAGACAAATATTAGCGTAGATGCCATTCTTCTAATGATGTAGCAAGTACATAGGGTGTTATGGGAAGTGTTTCCGGTTCCGGTTTACCTAATTAATGCAGCCTAAAAATCCTTTAACGGATTTGGATAATAAAAGCATATTAGTATGTTATGTGTATGCCAGGTTAAAGAGATGGGTCTTTAATCTAGATTTAAACTGCAAGAGTGTGTCTGCCTCCCGAACAATGTTAGGTAGGTTATTCCAGAGTTTAGGCGCCAAATAGGAGCAGCTATTAGTGCTTATGAACCAAGATTATATATGATCAAATATATAAACATTGTTTTTTCATGCTTAATAATTCTTCTAGATTCCAACACATAAAAGTAATTTTACTGAGAATGCGAATGCACTCTCATATATATATTAAGCTTCAGCAGCATTCTTGCTTCACACACACAAATAATTCCTCAAATCATCCAGCTTTTGTGTCTTGTGCCATTATTTTTTTTTTCTACAATCAGGCATATGGTTTTGTATAAAGAAACTCTCTGACATTGAAATCTTCATGCAACTGTTTGTATTTCCAATAAACAAACCCACTGTCGCTAATGTACTAAGAATCCATTCTCCCTCTCATTTAAACTCTCTTATAAGTAACAAAGTCTGTCTTGGTTAAATCCATACGTTTCATTTCTCTGGGCATGCAGACACGTTAATGTGTGGTGAAAGAGCTCCATTCATACTAGTTCGGAGAGACAGTTACTGTATGCCTAATATATTAGGCTCCTAAAATCACATTCTTTTCTGTTTTGATATTGTGATGTGATTTAAAATGTGTGAGCGTTTGGAGACAAACCTAATGATGGTCCAGCATGATCTGAGACCTTCCAAAACGTTAATGGAACCAAGAACAGCACATGGTTAGTGACGGAATAAGTGAAGAGTCTTAATTTATTTTTTTTTCTTCATTTAATGGTATAACCTTTCTTTGTTTTATATTATGAACTTGATCTGCTATGCAAAACTATCATTGAATTGTCTCCATACCTGACTGAGAACAGAAGAAGGCTGGAGAACTGGACTGTGCTCTCATTTGTTCTGGTAAATCTCAGGCTTTCTGATATGTTTATAGGTGTGAAGTACAGGATCCTAGAGAGAGTGAGGCTTTACACATTGTGTGTGTGGAATCCATCTCATGAGATATGCAGGCTAATATGCAGGCATAAAATTAAGCATCATTGTGATGATATTTGATATTTGCACATTGTTTTCTAAAGATTATATACATTTAACCCATGTGCTGAAAATTTTAATTTGTTGTTCCCAGTGAAAAATTATCAGTCTTTTAAAAATTGTTTGTATATTTCTCATTGTGTTGTGTTAAATCTTGGATTCAATTTTTTTTGTCATCTTGATCTTTCAATTAGCACAGGTTTTGCATCTCAGTTTTAAGTGACGTTTTATTTATTTATTTGTAAATAATTTTGGCAATGTTCACTCAAAAACGGAGGTGCATAATTTCAGATCAATACTATGATTAATCAGTTCCAAAATATAATATAATAAATATAATATATAATAAAAATGGTGGTGTAAACATTTTAAATCAACTTGGCAAACAATGGCTGTTTAGCTGGAATATATATATATATATATGTATACAGTATATATAATCAAAGCTTAAAAATGGAAAAGCCTTCATGCACAATATTGAGTGCAGCATATGCAATATATTGCATGAGAACATTTTTTTAATTTAGCATACTGCAATATGAAAAATGTATTTCAATATGACTTACAGTACAATTGTAATAATAGATTTAGTAGTATTTGTACATATATATATATATATATATATATATATATATATATATATATATATATATTGTAATAATTAATAATAGATAATATTGTGCTAGCAACGCAACATCATTGATTTGATTTCCAGGGAATGCATGAATTGAAAATAAATAAATAAATATATAAATGTAAGCCAATTTGCATAATAGCATCTGCCAGATGCATGAATGTAAATTTATAGAATCATTAAATCACAAGTTGCATTTGAGACTCGTGTTAATAGCAGATGTAAATGTGATCTTGCATGACATCTCGTGATGGATCGGGGTCAATATGTACTGTGACTCGTTCTGATTTTCTGAAAAGGCTCGTGCAACCGTGGTGGGGGTTTCACCATGATTAGACAGCGATACCTGGATTCTGATTGCAGGTGTAACTGTTCGCCTGGTTTAGAGCAATCTGTGTCACCATTCACTGTGTAAAAGCAGAAAGCAGATATGGGGTGAGTATTGCTGGTGCTGGATTGCGATATTGACCTGGCATGAGTTTGGATTACAATCTGGCCTGCCTGTCTGGTGTGTCTTACAGCATGTGGAAATGAGCGAACGGTGAGGGAGTCCCTGCTTGACTCGCAGGGTGAGAATTTCCCTGCTATTGTAACGCTGTGTGTGCTATATTTATATGTCCTAATTATGACTGGAGAACATTTTATAAGAAAACTGGGTTACACTTTATTTTAAGGTGTCCATGTTACAGTGTAATTATACATTTAAGTACTGAGTAATACATATGGTTTGGCTTAAGGGTTTGGCTTAGGGTTACTTGCATGTAATTATGCATAATGTATTGTTATTATAATAGGAAGTACATGAACGTGTAACAAGGACACCTTAAAATACTTTTTTTTTAATACAGTATGCCACTGTTATTTCGGGATGTGGTGTCCCAAAATTAATTATTGGTTAAACACAAAAAATTGGTTCAAATTTTTATCCATTGAATTTTTTTTTCTGACATAAGAATAAGATGGATAATTTTCAAATTTTCACAAAATTAGGTAAACACAATATTGACCACAATAATGACCATCAAGCAAACCAAAAAATAAAATGTAAATCTAAAACATTGCAACATATTTCATTAAAATGTACAGTGGATGTATTCATCTTGCTAGCATCTGATCAAATAAAGCTCACTCTTTAGGCAGAAAGTAAGACGCATCTATGAATGCAGGGTTGAATAAGAGCGTAGTGGCGCATCACAGCATCGAATTGGGCCATGCTTACCTGAGGAAAGTGATACACCTGAGAAACCCCTTAGGAGAACTGCTCCTTTGTGTCTGGTGGTGAGATGGGGGCCGAAGCGTGTGCTTACTGAAAGAAACGTATGATTTTACACATCTCACAATACATCCACAAAACAAATCAACATGCCTCATGAAAACCGTATCATATCCTGCAGCATTCACAGAGACAAAAACACAAAAAACTAAAACCAATTTCTGTTCAAAATGTCACTGAAAGACACACAATAGTAATTTAAGCAGGTTTTAAAATGATTGCTTTGTGTTGTGTCTGCAATGTGAATGACATTGATAGAGTAACATATCTCACAATTTGCCTTTGTTCATGTGAAAGTCATATGCTGTTCTTATAGGTTCTTTTGCAACGGCAAAAATAATAGACATAATCTGGCCATTCAGTGTTCTTATGAAGATGATTTTAGTTTAAAAATGTGTATGAATGTATGAGGGACATTATACTGTATATCTTCAGGCTGTCCAAGATGTAGATGCATTTGTTTCTTCATAGGGACAGATTTGTAGAAATGTAGCACTGCATCACTTGCTCACCAATGGATGCTCTGCGGTGAATGGGTGCATCTACATCTTGGCACCCATTCACTGCAGAAGATCCATTGCTGAGCAAATGATGCAATGCTACATTTCTCCAAATCTGTTCTGATCAAGAAACACATTCATCTACATCTTGGATGGTCTGAAGGTGAATAAATATTTAGCAAATTTAAATTTTTGGGTGATCTATTCCTTTAAGAAGAATATATCTGGAAAAGCAGCATGTGAAGATTTCACATTCTTTCAACTTTGGGATAATAGCTTACAGAAGAACATTATGCTCTATTATATGTCTAAAACACTGCCTTTTTCATTTCTAGCTATTATGTCTCATTTCATATTACGTTTGATCTTCTGAAGTAGCGGTTAGAGCATATTACCATATCCTCGATGATCTTCAGAAATTTGCCAGTTTTTCTGCCAGAAACATTTTACCAGGCAGTACATGGTTGTCAAAACCGTAAGAAATTAGAGACTCTAAAGTCCTAAAGGTCAAAAAATTGCTGGAAAGATGGTTTTCTTTTGATGTTTTTCAGCATTTTGCCCTTTTCAGCTTCAAATCTCATAATGACTCGTACCGAACGATTTGTCCAAATGATCTCAGTGCCCGCACAGCCGACTGTGGCATCCAGAACAATCTGAACTTGGAAGTTACACAAGAAGCATACTGGAAAAAACTAGAAGAGAAATTCGATTTCTGCAGAAAATGTGAGTGTCATTTTCCATTCCAAAACCCTCCAGCATGATGCTATAGGGTTCAGTGTGTTTGCTTACTGACACAAGTCTACTCAGTTTGAGGTATCATTCATGACAGTAGCACAAATGATGCTGAAGTTTATTCCTTATGGTTATGGGTTTGTTCAGATCACTAACTCGGAGTTTGAACAATAGAAGCTGTCTTGGTAAACAGCAGTAATAAACTGCAGCTCTGTGGGAAAAGACTGCACAGAAACAATGGAGTGAAAGGAAACACCTGCAGGGGAGAAACACTGATGCTTATTGAGTTTCATATGTTCATATTCATGTGTTTATGTTTCCACACGGACTTTTGCTGTATCTGTGTTTTGTCTCTTTACTTGTCTTGTCTCTTTTCTTTCTGACGAGCATTGAAAAAAAAATATATATATATTTACCAGTATATTTATTTTAATTTGACCATTTTCCATTTTATTATTTATTTATTACTATTTCTTAACTTTAATTTAAACATTTCTATCATTTGTCTATTTTATTTATTGAAAATTTAATTTCTTTTATAAAGTTTTTTTCATCTATTGTTATTTTATTATTTACAGATTTTTATGTATCTATTTTGTATTTCTTTTAATTGTTTAATTTTATGTTATCATTTATTATTATTAATTTTAAGATCATAATGCCTTCAGCAGCTCCTGTGTAAAGCTACAGTACTTTTAGTTAGCAGCTGGTAGTGGTAAAAAGCGATGGTAAACATTTTCTCCTGCAAGGTGAAAGGTCAAGTTTAACGGAGTATCAGGGAGGCTCCCCCCCCCCTGTAAGTGTAGTGTACACTCCTCCGACACGTTATATCCTGCCCCGGCCTGAGGGGGTCCCGCCCTCCGCTCCTCCACACAGAGGGCTTATTGTTCTCTCAGTACCTGCGCAGAGGCAGGCCTGTCTGTCAGGGTGTGGAGAGACACAAAAGCATGAAAAAACAGAAGGTGAAAGTTAAACAAGTTTAAAAACAAAGAGAGATTTAAGACAAAAGAATGGGTGAGTGCTGAATCGGAAAAAAGAGAGTAATATTTCCTCCAAAAATAATATATATGCTTATAACAATTTTACAATGCTGAACCCCATAATTAAATACAAAAATGAGGTGGGGGGGGGGGAACTGTGCAATTAAATTGCACAGTTAATGCAATTAAGCACATTTCCATTTTTGCAGAATCATAATAAATTCAAATCATTATAAATGCGATGTTTACTTGATTATGATTATACTTAGAAAATGTAATTTTAATGTAAACAATACATAAATATTTTATTAGTTTTGCATTTAAATAATGAGAATATTTTTCTGCATAATAGTAGGCAACTGTTATTTTCGTATAATTTTATTGTAGCATCATGATACTATTATAGTTTTTATTAGAAATTTGAATTTGTTCTTATTTTTCAACTTTTTTTTCATTTCCATTTTAGTTATTTCATTTTTTATTAGGTTTCGTCTAAGTATATCTGTATAGTTTTTATTCATATTTATAATTTTTTTTTTATTATTTTATTACATCTAAATAAACTAAACAAAAATGCTAAAAGAAAAATGCTCTAAAGAAAGTAAAATTATTATTTTTTTTATTTCAGTTAACAAAACTTTATTATGAATTAATTATAACAAACCTAGTAAACAATTTAATTTTGATTTAAAAAAAAAAAATATATGAAAAGTTTTTTTTTTTTTTTTGATTTTGGAAGAAATATGACCCGACATGTTCTTTGTTTTTGTGAGATTTGTTTGTCAGTCTCTCTAAGTGCTCAGTTGGCTCCAGCCTTCTTGCTGTCTTGGATTATAAGCTGTTGATGTGGCCCTCCATCGTTCTGCTGTCAGCTGAGGCTGAGCACACGGCAGGCGTGTTTGTGATTCGCGTGCTCGACCGCCTCACGCCGTCATCTCTGTCTGCGGGACAAAGGTAGCTCTGTTGTTCCAGACGCACCGCTGCCGTGCAAATTGAAGCATTTCTGTGGTTCTGACAGTGCTATGCTAAAGCAGTCAAAACTCCCCCCGTCCTCACCACCTGAAACTTATTAAACATAAATCTGGGCAGCCCTGCTGATGAAACCCGAAACTCATATTGACTTTAAGGGAGAGCGCTGTAAATCTTCTTTTCTCTTTCTCTGTAGGCCCCCCTCGTTATATACATTCCTCCGGTATCCTTTCAGAGTCCGGCCTCAAACTTCATAAGGTTTAAAATTGAAAACGTTGCAGGCTAACGCAGTATGACGGTTCTGTGGAAACTTGAGGAAATAAACAAAGGGGCCGGAGGTGGTGAAGTCTGAAGTTTTGGGGCTTGGCTTGGGTTCGGAATATGTGGCGGCGATACAGAAGCGTCTGTGGCTCTGTTCTGTGGCCTTGATCTGATCCCATTGTGTTTGTCTGTGCAGGTATTACCGTGGAGTCAGAGAAAGTGGACCTCGGCTAGCATTTGACATTGAGTTTAAACCACAAACGTGATCTTTTACTCCTGGCTCTTTGCATACAACACACTTTTATTTGTTATATTTCACTCATATTGAGCTGTGGGTCGTTTATCAAGCATGAATGGTTGATTATGCTGTTATTTGTGGTGTCTCGACAGGAGATTGTGTTTCTCCTGCGCTGGAGGTGAAACCACAAGTAGATTGGCAATATCCAGCAGACTGACCGTCTCTGTTTTCTAAGTGATGTATCATCGTGTTCAGTGTGTGCTTTTACTCTTCCAGGGAAGATGTGGTTTGTGTGGAGAGAGAGGTCTTTGCTTGGGGGGAAAGGTTTAGAGCAGCATTTTCCGCATTTTCCGCATGTAAGCAAGATGGGCTGGTGGAGACAGAAGAATAAAACATGTGTCTGTGTGTGTAAATATTTGGAGTCAGGATTGAGTCAGGATGACAATTTTGGATGGACAAGACAATGTGAAAAAGTAGGTTGGGCCTTTAGCCAAGCAGTTAGCGAACAAGCTAACATGTTGGGTTTGCTGAAAAACATCTTAAAGTGGTTAGTTGGTCTCTCAGTTTGGCCAAGTGGGTCATTCTGATCTGGTTAATGGTTTTAGATGGGATACCTATAAAGAGAACACTAATCCATTTTAGGCTCTTAATAGGTTTGTTATTTGTTTGGTGATGTTGGTTATATGGAATTAGACACATCTATATATATATATATATATATATGGTATGGAATATACAGAAAATCATTAAATAAACAGAAAAATAAACAAATAAAAAAGTAAAACATAAATGGTTTTCAATCTATTGACAAAGAAGGGCATGTAACAGATATCAGCTGGTTAACTGATTGATTTATTAATCTATTCCATACAAATATATATATTGATAAACACATTTTAGCAAAAGCCATTTTTTGTATATTTATAAAAAAATAAAATCTAAATATACAAAAAATGGCCAAAGATTAATTTTGCCAAAATGTGTTTATCAATATATTTATGTAAATATAATGTCTATGTGACCATTTTTTTATTATTATTATTTAAAAAGCATATAAAATATATCATGCCCTCCATATATTTCAATCCAAGAAAATACATTGTCACATTTAAAGAAAAACCTTATTTTCTATTATTTTTATTTAAAAAAACTAAACATTATAAATCTATTAAAAACAAATAAATCTAAATAAATAAATTATCATTATTAAATCATCATAAATCTAGTTTTAAGTAGACTATTCCATCCATATTTGCATTTAGATTAAATGTAGGGTACAGTACATTTGGAAAGGTTTTTTTTTATACATTACATTTTGAAAGATATTGTGGTATGTGAAGTTTGAAAATAAATATATTGTCAGTTTCAAAAATATTTAAATATTCCATTGAGTTTCACTGTATACAACATGTACTTAAAATTTATTTTAATATTTTGGACAATTTATTTATTTATTATTATTATTTGTTTTGCCAATATGGGATTCCTACTTAAAACTCTCTATATTACCACAGAGTTTTTTCTTTAGTGTAAGAATACCTTGCCTTGTCATAGTTATGGTGTACAGCACAAGATTAGATAATGAGGGCATATAGTACAAGAAGTTATGTAAGGTCAGTAAGAAGTTAAACAAGATAAGCAGAAGGAACATTACAGAAATGCAAACTTCCAGTGCAGTAGGAAAAACAAACCTGATACTAGTCACTAAATTTGGCAACGACCATATAGATTATTAGATTCAGAAAACATTAGAGGGGGGAAAAATTCATACTTACAGACTTATTCATATTACATCTGACTTCACACTCATCACTTACAATCACAGGACATACTTAGACATCATTAACACACCATAAATGACAGAAAAGAAGAATGAATCGGTAACAAGCATGCCAACTATCAAAATATCTGAGAGCACTGGCTTACATGCATCAAAGATATTTTCATCTCAGTGGAAAATCTGACTGGAATCAATGCACCATAAAGAGCTTGCAGCATTCTGATGTGTCTTTAAGGGTGATGTTGGGCCATGTGCTGCAGCTGCGACAGAAAGGAGATACTGTAAAAAGAGCGGGAGGCGGGCGAGGGTGTGTGCGGAGGTGTTAGAAACCTGTGCTGTACACAAAGGGTCTACTGTGTATCAGCAGCCCGCAGGTCACACATATGCATACACACTCTTGCTCGCTGAATTACCGGCCTCCCACCTGCAGAACCCTGCCCGCTACAGATTTCATACAAATAAAACAGCACGCAAAGAAAATATGAGCCCAGGCAGGAGAAAATAGTGAGTGAAAAGAACAAGAACCAACACAAGGCTTCAATCTTG
The DNA here is from genome assembly GCF_963082965.1 of Carassius carassius. Lineage (NCBI taxonomy): Eukaryota > Metazoa > Chordata > Actinopteri > Cypriniformes > Cyprinidae > Carassius > Carassius carassius. The sequence goes on from NC_081784.1 coordinate 3,139,208, forward strand.
GTCTACAATGTTCCTTTGTTTCCAAATAAATTGAGTTGAGGGGGTTTGAGAAAGAGAAAACAGCAGGATTTAGGCAATGCACATTTATAATGTGGATGTTAATGACAGCACTGCTAAATATACCAGAAATTCAGCGCTTGTTTTCTCTTGAGGGAATCTCTTTGGCAAGCAGATGCATGTTGTGACTGATTTTTCAGCGTACATGTGGAAACTTTGTGACAAGCTACACTATCGGACAAACGTTTGGGATAAGTGTTTTCGAAAGAAAGTTTCTTATGCTTACCAAGGCTGCATTTTTTCCATCAAAAATAATACCAGTAAAAACTGTAATATTGTGAAATATTATTACAGTTTAAAATAACTGTTTCTATTTGAATATATTGAAAAATGTAATTTATTTCAGTGATGCAAAGCTGAATTTTCAGCATAGTTACTCCAGTCTTCAGTGTCACATGATCTTCAGAAATCATTTTAATTACTTATTTCTAATTCTTATTACTATCAAAGTTGATGACAGTTGTGATGCTTAATATTTTTTTTTGTGGAAACTGTGAAACACTACCATTCAAAAGTTTGGATTATAAGTACAAAAATAAATAAATAAATAAATAAATAATAATAATAACAAAGAGATAAAAAACTATTAAGATTTTTATTTCAAATGAATGCTGTTCTTTTGAACTTTCTATTAATCAAAGAATCCTTAAAAATGTATCATGCTTTTGTTTTTAACATTGTAATATAATAATAAGAAATATTTCTTGAGCAGCAAATCAGAACATCAGAATGATTTCTGATGGACACTGAAGACTGGAGTAATGATGCTGAAAATACAACTTTGATTGCAGGAATAAATTACATTTTACAATATAATCAAATAGAAAACATAATTTTTTTATTGTAATAATTTTTCACAATATTGCTGTTTTTATTGTATTTTTGGTTAAATAATTGCAGCCTTGGTGAGCAAAAGAATCTTATAAAAGATATAGATATATAATCATAATTATTCCAGATTTTGATAACTTTATTGATAAGATATGGAATATGCATATTTGAAGTGTTTTGGTGCATCTGTGTGTATTTTTATTAATACCAAGGAATTTTAGTAGAAACATTTGAAAGCTGAGCTGAATGTGAGAGGCAGCTGTGCAATAGATGCAGCATTGCTGCAAAGAATCATGGGATGCATCCACGTAGCCAAAGTCACAAACAAAACAAGTTGGAAGCTGCATGTTTAAATGTCTGGTTTGTTTATTTCTATACATTAACCCGTAAAAACCATCAGGAGAACTCTCACAACCTTCTGTTTAAATCAGAAAACACAGAAGTGCAGCGACGAGCCACATATTGCTTAAATGTACTGAAAACAACCAAATGGTGCTCATAAATACACAAACTATCTGCATTGAGATTGCTTTAGTGGGTTTCCTGAGTGCATAAAGATGTATAAATATTTACTATAAATCAGAGGATGGATAGTAGGAAATGACTATTAGACTTGCTTCATGCTTGCTTTGTCCATGCCATGGACTTTTTGTATATTTTCTTTTTCTGAATAAGCAAGACATTAATGTGCATTCAAAAAGACTCACTTAATCTGTTGAAGACACATCACGCCTTGCTTTCTGACAAAGAACTGCCATATCAAACCACATACACTTACAACACTGCGTTTGGGGGGCATTTTACCATTTAAAAATCAAAGGTTAGGGGTCAGTCAGAAAAAAAAAATTTTTTTTTTCAAAGAAATCTCTTTTGCTGTGTTGTTTTTCTAGCTTAATAGGTTAAATTGCTTCTTTAATGCTGGGATTGGTTTAAAGCTGTCAGGAAGATGATGCTTCAGTGTTTATGCTGTCTTCAGGCTAAACTCTAAATTGAACCCTAAATTGAGAATGACCTTTCACCTGTGCTTCACACTTGCTTAAAGGCATACAATGATTTATTGTTTGAAATAGAGAGGGATGCTGTCATTTGAGAGTGATGGTGGAAAATGTCATAAAACACTTAATAATGACTGTTTTTTGGCATTAAAAAAGTCTTGACTAACATTATAAGTGGACCTGAGGGGAAATCAAAATGCTCAAGTATATTGTGAGCCCTTTAAGATAACCAGTATTACTGTATACTTCAATATGCTGAATTTAATTAGATTTTAAAGAGGGATTGACCATTGAGCAACTCATACTATTGCAATATATTACAAATGATGTTTACCATCTAATTCTCTTATGAAATAACAGAACATCTTAACAATGTTTGGCTTCGCTGGACAATGTGTCCAAATCTGCAGTGAAGTGATAAATCCAGAAAAGTTTGTTAACATCTCCTGTCAGGACTGTGATTAAGTGATGCAGAGACGCCAAATCGCCTGTCAGAGCGCGGTAAGGAGAGCCATGCATCAGACGCACGACACGGCCGTGTGATTACGTGTGAGGGACCACATCCAAGCCTTGTGGGGAACGTCTTTGAGCATTTAAGATGATGTCAAAATATATTCTGTCATATTCCCTCACAGCACTCAGAACAAAATGCCCCCACAGGGTCGTGCCTGTAGGCTCCGGGACGCTTTGGCAGTTTAGCGCTGCTGATGTGCTTTCTTAAATTTCAAGATGAATTTCTGCTTTCAGAGTATTTTCTGGCGAGCTGTCATCAGCAAAACTGTGTCATTTTATACCAGTAATGCGACTGGACAGCCAGTTCTGCTGCTGTCATCAAACAATTTCTAAAAAGTTTTTCAAATGTGTCACAAATGTTTGGAATTCAGGCCTGTTTATAAATGAGCAAAAAGAGAAACCGCTTTTGCTGCATAGTGCAAAGATTACAGAAATTGTTTATAATCTTAATTTAAACTTGAGTCAATGAAAGTCAAGTGGCTCAAAAAAAAAAAAAAAAAAAAAAAATATATATATATATATATATATGTATATATACATATATAATTCATTATTCATATCCATAACATGATGTAGTTTAATGGTTAGTGTTATGCAAACATCACTACATAATCACTATACATAACGTCTAATTTGAATGAAATGAAAATAAATTATATTACAAAATGTATAAATGTTTGCATCCTATTTTCTTTAGAAACAAATGAAAATATATGATGATAATAATAATAATAATATTAATACTAATAATAACAAAAATATTTCAAAATAATATTGCATTAAATTAAATCATAAAACTTTATTTAATATAAGATAAATAATTTTACTCAAAAGCTAGTAGTATAAAATCAGTAAATGCGTGTGTGTGTGTGTGTGTATAATATATATATATATATATATATATATATATATATATATATATATATACATACATACATATATAGATAGATATATGAATTTTTAAAATACTACTTCTACAATAATAATAATTATAATAATAATTATAGATTGATTATTGATTATATAAATATTATTATAGATTGATTATTATTATTATAATTATTATTATTATTTATTTTATTTTGCAAGCATTACTAGACATTTATTTAATTTAAATTTAACCTGAATTTAAAATAATAAAACGTATCAGTTTAATGCATCCATTGCTGATTTAAAGTATTAATTTCCTTAAAGAAATCTTATGGACCCCAAACATATATAAATATTTTCTCAAAATGCAGTAGTACATGTTATTTATATGTTATATTTTATGCTATAATAATATAATGCTATAATAACATAAATAAAAATAATTAAACTGGCAATAAAAAAAAAAAAAATTCTTTACCAGTTTTTTTTTTTTTTTTTAAGGGAAATCGATTACTGTGTGGTCGTTTAAACACTGTAGAGATAAGAAAAATATTGCATTTCTCTGAAAATTGCTGCATTTTCCATTGTTTAATCAGTGAAGAAAAAGTTTTGAGCTTTAGATAGTCTTTTATTTACTGACATAATATGAAACAATAATGTGGCCTGCAGTAAGAAGCCTGCCTCATTATTTTGTCTTTAACTATGAATCCCAGCACACCTGGGGTGCGTTTCCCAAAACCATAGTTGCTAACTAAGTTAGCAATTTTGTTGATTGCAATGCAATTTCCCATTGCCAACCAACTAAGTTCCTAACAGGTTAGCAACTATGGTTTTGGGAAACACACCCCTGGTCGTGCTTCAGCAAGGCTTTTGGGAGGCTTACATGTCTGTCAATCCCCTGAACGCCGGCCCGGGGTAACACTTAACCCAACCCAACTCTCTCAACTCATTCTGGCCAACCAAACACTAATGCCTCTATCCAGACCAGGTGTGCCAAACAGAATATATGTCTGAAGATTCTGTGTATTTGTGTGAGTGCTGAAAAGTCTTGTGAAAATAGAATCCAGAGCTAAATTACCCAAGAGCAGAGCAGTTTCTTCCTGATTTAGTGCATGAAAGAATTTTGTGTTCTTTAATTTACACTCTCAAAAAACTAACACTCTTCTTCTCACTAAGGCTGCATTTATTTGATTTTAAAATACAGAATGAAAGAAATATTATGAAATATAATTAAAATTTAATTTACAATAGCTGTTTTCTAAATGAATATATTTTTAAATGCAATTTATTCCTGTCATGAATTTTCAGCTCAAGAAACATTTCTGATTATTATTAGTTTTGAATTATCAATTAAATTTTTTTTTAGGATTTATTTATTTATTTATTTTATAGAAAGTTCAACATTATAAATGTGTTTACTGTCCGTTTTGCTTGATTTCATGAATCCATTATGAACAAAAAAAGTAAGTTCTTACCTAAAATAAACTAAAAAAAAATCACAAACCCCAAATTTCTAAATAGTAGCCTATTGCTGTATTTGTGCTTATGAATAGTATAGCATTATCCTTAATGGCTCATATGAGTTTAGTTCACATGACAGCAAGTATTGCATGCAGATAATGTTTTAGTCATGTTTACATCTCAACCATACCATCTAAAACAAGCACATAAAAATAGACAGCCTCCATTAAGTTTCAGAGAGTTAGAGCACAGTAAGGAAGATTAGATTAGATTAGATTAGATTAGAGTCTTTCACGTCACAGATGATATCTCTCATTCTAATGCATGATAAACATGTCTTCTGACAGCTTGGGAAAATGCTCCATGTCGAGTTATCAATACTCTCTCCTTTCTTAATAGAAGTGCATTCATATGCATCAGGTGGCCGGGTTGTTTCACATTCCTCCATCTTCACCAGCCTCTAAGGGTTCATGACAGAACTACAAAGGGTTTGTGAGATGAGTTCAATGATGAATTCAATTAATAACATGAATATATCATTCATGAATATATATTCTTATCCAAAGCCCCTCTGAAATCCACATTAAGTAATGTTGACATATCTAATTGATCTGAATTTGGACTTTGTAAGGCTGGCCGTTTGTAGTGCACTCATAAAGTGGAGTGTTTTGTCAAACAGATTATAAAACTGACCTGGAGCAACCTTATTTTATAAGACTGATGTCAACTGAATACTAAATCAATCAGTAATTCATGACACTGATTAAACAATCCATAACTTTTAATGATATCTTTGGGAGACATTCATGGAGGCTTTTGTTAACAATATTTGTATTTTTGCATTATTATTTTGGTGACATAACAAATTGTTCTGTGAGAACTGATATTATGAGTTGAGCTAGTTTTCCTGTGGGGTGTTTAAATAAATCTGTTTAGAAGTTTTGGAGGATTTCTGGGATACAGAGGGTATTTTAACAAAAACAATAAATAAATAATTACATAAATCAGTAAATAGAATTAAATAACACTTTACAACAACATCAAAAGCATAAATTTTGTTTTGACATTGGTGTTGACATAACAGCAGTACTCTAATAAATGTTTAAACAACATTTAACTTTTGTACTTTGTCTGTTACGAAACAAAGATATATGGGAATATACTGGAAACTAAAATGCTGCTATGTATTAAATAAAACATTTCCATATATGGAAAGCTACTGCTTATGTTTTTCAATATACTGTAATATATACATGGATGTTTCATGGATGAAAATATTTGTTATGGTACATAAGAAAAAGTGTTTACTGAAAACAAATACTCAGATTTTAGGATTTAGGAGATCTGGATATAATAACAACAACATATATATATATATATATATATATATATATATATATATATATATATATATATATATATATATAAAAAAATGTAAATTTTAAATTTTATTAATAACTGTGGACATGTATTGCAAATGCATGTTCCCATACAAATTTATCTTATCACTCGTAAATCGATATATTATGAAGTGTATAATTGAATATAAAATTGCATACATTACAATATACATTTTTTTAATTTATGGAAAGTGTCAGTTCCTTATGTATTAGTCAATATATTTTAATATATTAATACAATATGTCATTTGATGTAGTTTCAGTATGTATATATATATGGATTCTTCATTCTCAACAACTGTGTTTTATTCACAATAAAGCACAGTAAAGCTCCGCTTTGCGTCATGCCTAACAGTGCCCTTCAGACATCGACATCTCAATTTTAAGTGAGTCAAAAACATGTTTACATTGGGATGCACAGCATTGGCACAACACAATGCATCAAAAAGTAGGAGACGTGCCCTGAAACCAACACTCTGCTTTCAACAAATGCCCTTGTTCTGTTTTTCTGGCTTCTGTCCTGTTTTAATTATCCACACAGTGGTCTGTGGCGAGGAAGCCCATCCGTTCTGTGTCCCGCCACCCCATAACTCTTGATTGGCTCTCAGTTGCCATGGAAATGGAACATAACCTATTGTGACAGGTCCCAGAGCTTGCTGACATCGCCTTGGTAACAATGCCATGTGTACAATGGGCCGTCCTGCCAGCGAGGGCTCGGTTCGGGACAGGAAGCGGCTGACAGCTGTTTAGGTGTGTTTACAGTCCCCGCTTCCCACTGTAAGTCATCAGGCACAGAGGGGCTCTAACAGCACACAGCTCCTCTCATTCATTGTATTCAGGTCCTAAAGTGTTTTTCCATTCACAGCACAGGTTTAAATAGACATCTCTGCATAGGTTTTTAATTAGCGGCTCTCGCTGAGGCCAGCATCACCGCTAGAATTTCTCATACTGAGTTAGCTTAAGTTTTCAGTTTTGGCAGGTAACTAATCCCGGACATACATTTCTAATGCCTCAAATCATGTGGCCACCAGTAAATCTTTCACAATAAGTGCAAGAATGTATACTCATTTCTAATTTCAGTCTCCTAAATGACAAGTTTTCTTTCTCTCTGGGTAAGGTATATGGGTTCAGTTCATGATGCTTTTGTCTTTTTGAAGCTTGACAGACATGGTCTCTGTGAACTGCGGTAAAGTCTCCATAAGGTCACTTTATGGTGTTTTTGTGTCCTACAAAAACAACAAAGCAACTTGAGCTAATAATGACAATCCTTCTTCATTTCTCTAAAACACATCACATAGCTCATACATATTACTAGAGGGTGCTGAAGAGCAGTTAAGCTATTGGTAAGAGGGCATACACTGTTTTTCCAACTGCATTTGTTTGCCATCGTCTTGGGTGTCATATCCAAATGCTTTACTCTTTTCTCGTGGGGGTAGAACGTATTTCCATAACAAACACTCAATAAATAAATGTAAGACAATGTAAGTCATGTAAGACAAGATATCCTCATGTGATATCACCTATTCGCCCCTCAACTTACTGAAATCACCAAAATCACCAGATGATTTAATATCAGAAAGAAAAGCATTTGAGTGCAGAAACTTTTTTTTTAAAGGCAGACATTTTAGTGTGCCTTAAATGTTCTAATACTTTTTTGGGTTGCTGTGAATATCTGAAAAACAAAGTCGAGTCCTGTCTGTGTCAGTGAGGAGCAGACGGCAGAGCAGCGTTCGGATAAGCCAGACCATATGACTTACGATCTTACTTCTGCAAACATGAACCCTGCTCAGCTCGGGGCTGAACAACAATGCAGTGCCTCCAGAGGCCAGTGTTGGGTTTACTCAGTGGCGTAATGTTTGAGCTCCCTGGGCCCCCGCAGCTGGCTAATGCCTGCCTTATCATGGACCCTCTCACCCGGGCCAAAGGAGGGCTGTGAGAGTCTATAGGAGCTGTGTGCACAGCAACTGCAAACATACCTCAACAAAACGACAGAACGCATGAGGAGGGGCTTATCAAACACTCGTCTGAGGTTGTGCTTTTCTAGGTGTCTCAAAAAAGGCATGTATAAACTACACTCAAAAATATTTAAAATGACATTTAGAATTGTTGTATTTGAATTGCATTTAAATTTCCCTCTGTCTAAATTACATAATCTAATAATTTAATATAATGTATATTTGTCAGTCATACATAAATACACAAAAACAGGTCAGATTACTGTAATAGAAACTGAATGTAGTTTAACCAGGTTTATATCTTTATCAACAATTATTTCAATTTGTTTAAGTCTCAGCTTAAACATATACTTTTTTAACTTAATAAATGTAACTGGTTTTTTACAGTAAACAACAGATTTATTCTGATTCTAAGCTATTTTAATAAATGCTCTGCATGGTCACACTTAAACACAAATCTCACCATTAAATAACCATTAACTATGACTTTTGCATCAATAAAGTCCTAATTTGCAGCTTATTAATATTTTGTAAAATAGTTGTTAAGTTTAGGGTATTGGGTAGGATTATGATGCAGAATATGGTCATGCATAATATGTACTTTATAAGCACTAATAAACAGTCACTATGTAAATAACAGAGATGCTAATAAGCAACTATTTAATAGTAAGAATTGAACCCTATACTAAAGTGTTACCTGACTGACAAACATCTGTGCAATTCAAATGCATACGTAAATCTTAAATTTAGACATACATATTGTTTGAGATTGAAGAATATGTGAGTGGCTGTGATGCAAAAGTGATCTGGGCGGTTGCTAGGGCCTTGCTACATGGTTGCTAAACTGTTCCAGGTAGTTGCTAGGGTGTCTAATCGCTTAGTAAATTAATAGCACACTTATGCAATGAGCTGCATGATTTGAGGAATTGTTCATGATGGAAAGCCTGCAAATCTAAGGGAATTTTAATACTGAAAAAATGTCTATATTAAATATTTTTTTCTTTCTTTTTCAATTTTTTTGCTCTATTTTCTTTCTTTCTTTCTTTTTTTTAAAATACATTATTTTCATTTATTAGATTAATAAGATTTAAACCAGATTCCAGATCATTTCAAATGACTTTATTCATTTAGTGGGACCAGTTCTCTAAGACATTATTTATTTCTTAAAGCAACAATATGTATATTATTTACCTAGAAAATTTACCTCAAAATCATTCTGACTTCTATTTAGACAAATGGCTTCTGTTTCTATCCGTATGTTAGATGTGGTATGAAATCAAAAACAATAAATGCTCGTGTACAGTCAATGGCATGGGCATTTGTGTGGACATGCTCGATTTGTGAGTGAACACATTTTTTGGAGTAGATCTTTTTAATGAGGCAATGGAAATAAACTTTTACATTTATGCATTTGATAATTTTTTTTTTTTTTTTTTTATGTATTTTCTTCAAATTGAACCAAGGACATTTTGCCTATATCTGTATCAGTCTAATAGATGACCATGCAATATTTTGAGTGTTAGACTGGAGCACTGTCTGAAATACAGCGTTTTTCAAATGTTCCCTGAGGTCTAGTATCATAAAAGTAAAACAAACTGAATCAAAGAACCGTTTTGGTTGGTAATGTTGGACAGAAGAAATGGAAAGTGTATGGAGATGAGAAGGTGTGTGCAGACCTTTGTGACTCATCATACCAGTCTGCACAGAGTCAGGAGATGAAGAGAAAATCTGCGTTTTCCAGCACCGCTTGCTTTGGTCCTGCACTTTGGGCAGCTTTCTCACTGGCAGGCGCTGTTCTGCACTGGCAGGATCGTGGTGACTTTCCATCTGTCCTTTTCCACTCCTTTTCCTGGCATCTGTCCCTACGTGTTCTCCTACAGTTCCACCTATTCAGAGAAAATGACCCATGAATGGAAGTAAGGACAGGGCTGTTTGATGATGATGTACCTTTGTTTTTGATTTTTGTTTTTCTCAAAGCCAGACATCCATCCGTCCTGATCATTGTCATGGGGCAGCAGTTCCACTATAAATGTTGAAAAGTTTGCTGTAGAGACAGTAGTTACTGGCTTAAACTTTAGCCTACTAAAATGACAAATTTCTGCACTCTTATTAGATTGTTCCCTGCAGTTAGCTTGTGTTAGTTAATATATATATATATATATATATATATATATATATATATATATATATATATATATATATATATATATAAAGCTATTTATGACAAATTATTTGGTTATTGTTTTTAGTAACTAAATATATTGAAACAATTTAAACAGAAGAAAAATAATAGAATAATACATTCATTAATAATAATAATAATAATAATAATAAAAATAATAATAATGATGATAATAATAATAATAATAATAATAATAAAATAATAATAATAATAATGTTATAATTGATGGTAACACATTATTTTAAGGTCCAATTCTCACTATTAACTAGTTGTTTATTAGGATGCATATCACTATTGGCTGTTTATTAATACTTATACAGCACATATTAATACCTTATTCTGGATAGCCACATTTTAGATCACATAATCCTATTCCCTAAACTTAACTACCTTATTAACTATTATTGTGTAGCAATTTCTGAGTTTGTTCAGGGAAAACTCTTAGTTAATAATGAATATGTGTTCCCTATTCTAAAGTTTTCCCTAATTGCTAAATAATTTATTAATATTATAATAATATATTTATTAAAGTATTTAAAAAATACACAAAATATTATTAATAATAATAAAAAGAAATGTAATTTCAAAAATTATGTGTGTGTATGTGTGGGTTAGCAATGTTTTTGCAAAAAAGAATTTATAACTGTTTTATAAAGATCACAGATTGAGTATGTTGAGGTTAGCTGGGTCATTAGCTTCTTAATGCTGCCTCTGACCATTAGAAAACAGCTTAATGTGCCCAAAGCAGCTCACAACCACTACCACATCCCAAAAGCAGATTCCTTTGAGTTTTCTTGGGCATGCAAAACCCTGAACAGAAGCGGATGTGGATAAGAGCCCTGCAAAAGAAACTGTTTTCCATAAGCAACCCCCCAAGACCAAAAGAGAAAGAAGAAATGAGAAGGAATGTTAAGCATAGCTCTGAGAAGATTAGGCAGCTTTGCGATGCAGCGCATGGATTTCTGTAAATATGCCAAAGGGTCTCAGAAGATAAAAGTTGCTTGGATCTCTCTGGTTATCAGACAAGGTTAAGACACAGTGCCTCTGCTCTCCTGTGTCAAAACATTAGTTAAATTCATGTGATGCCAGAATGAAATTAAAACACTTGACCAGGAAGAAACAGGGACGGTGTGTAAAAATGGAATACACCAACAAATTTGGTGTAGGATTTACTTTGAAGCCATTTTCACACAGAAATGTGCATTTCACAAACTGAGCAGAAGTAGAAAAACTAAAATAGTATTTACTCCAATAATATTTGTATTATTTACAAATTGGAAAATTATTAATCTTTTGTGTTGCAAATTGCACACTGCAGTGTATATACTGTATATGACCTACTATTTTATATAAATAACATGCATTACCAAGTAATTCATTACTTTAATTTAATTACATTTTTGCAATTTTATAATATTTATTTGAAATAATTAAAAGAGCTGTTTCATGTCAACTCAAGTTCAGCTTGTCGAGGTTGGGATTTAGAAAGTAATTATTAATAAGTAATGCAATGCGTTTTAGTAGAAAGGTAAGTAACTTACCAAACAAAAATTATCAAAATATATTGACATGCTTTAAGATCAATATATATGTACATAACATAAATGTCTACAATATAAGCATGTCTGTACATATCTTTAATAAAGTTAATAATATGTGCAGTGTATGTTGATTTTTAATTATTATTATGGTATTACAGCAACCATGTTTGTGAACTATATATATATATATATATATATATATATATAGTAAGTAAGTAAGAGAGGGTAATGTGCACCTTGTCACCTTGTCAATCAAAAATTTGATTGATGAGGGTCATAAAAGCCATCTGTTCTGGACACCTGTTTGTACACCCACCTCCCCTCCCTGTACAGCCAGTGCCCTTAATATGAACTTATGAACCCAAGGAGGAATTTCGGAGGGGGGAGAAGTTGTGGGAAAGCTATGTGTTTTTTAAACTTTGAAAAGGGCGAAATCATGAAAATGGTGTAAGGGAAGATTTGATTAAGGTTTTAAATGAACAGTGTATTTCAAGAAAAAGGTTATAAACGCATAGCAGCAATGGAAACAATGTAATGATCGTTTTCGTAGTTGGAAAAGTGTAAAAACGTTGTTAAAGTTGTTACAAATGAAATAAAACTAGGTTACTGGTTATTTATCTGATACAACCAAACGAGTCAAAACTATCAAATATGTTTTCGTTAAGCAATACGTGAAAAAGATGTGAGAGCTTGTAGCATTACAATTTAAAAGAAAATAAAGAAAATAAAGAAAGAAAACTAGGTAATAGAGTTTTAGCATTTGTACCTTACCTCAAACTGAAAAAAAGAAACGAATGTAAAGCAGCGATACAAACCAGAAAAGTAGGAGTTTTGTCACGATGTTAGAGAAAAGTTAAAACAAAAGAAAAAAGATGGTAGACATTACGCGGATCTAAAATAAAATACACCAGACCCCGTCTTTAAAACACCAGCACAAGATACTTGTCAAAACTATGTTGTACTTTACCACTAACTAAAATTTTACTGACAAGAGTTAAACAAAATAAAAAAAAAAAAGATCTCACAGCAAAGTGTTATGACGTCTCCGGTAACGTTAGCTCGACTCAAACAAAAAAAAAAAGAAGCGAACGTAAAGCAATGTTATAAACCAAGAAAGTAGGCGTTTGTCATGTCGGGTGAAAAGTTAAAACAAAAGAAAAAAAAGGTAACTTAGGCATTTACGCTGATCTCAAAGACAATACATCGGACCCGTCTTTAAAACACCAGCACAAGATACTTGTCAAAACTATGCTGTACTTTACCACTAACTACAATTTTTAAAATCTAGACTGTTAAACGAAAGAAAATAAAAAGATCCTCCGGCAGAGTTGCGAAGCCTTCCGTAAAACAACCTCCCGGCACCGATGAGCAGTTAGAATGCGGTTTGGGAATGCTCCGGAAATAAACCACGCCTCCAGCGCTAGAGAGGGCCGGGCAGGAGGCGTGATAGCAGCATTAAATAGATTTAAATGTTACAATTAAACTAAGTAGTTTTTAATAAATAGACATCAGTCCTTAATTAGTGAAAACTTTATATCCGTTTAAACATATGGTCAATTTTTACTTTTTAAATGATGTAGGCCTATACGATTTTTATTTACTTTTAGGCTAGTCTTAAAAAAAAAAAATAATAAAAAAAAAAACATATTTGAAAAAGCGTTATTTGTTTTTAATGTGTTAAGTTAATTACTTTAATCTATGACTAGTCTAAATCTAGACTATCTCCGTCGATATATCTTTTATTTTTGTCAAGCTTAATTTCTCAAGCTATGTCAATTAACACACACACACACACACACACACACACACACACACACACACACACACACACACTTTCCTTCTGTCAAGCTTGTGTCGCGTTATCTAGTAAATAAACCAGACGTCATCTCGGTCATCTCAAGCACCGAAACCCGAATGTGTTGGTGTCTGTGTGATTACAGGCGTCTACATATCAGTTAGACATCAAGCGGTTGTAAAAACATCTAACAGATTTTGAAATGCTTGTAACTGGCTTGTGAAACTAACTAATTTCAAAGGGTGTTATATATATATATATATATATATATATATATATATATATATATATATATATATATATATATATATATATATATATATATATATAGGATTTTTATTTTAATTACATTTATTATTTTTATTCACAAGGTGATTTTTTAAACACCGATGCAAACATTAATGCACACAGGTCATACAAACAAGTGTCTACCTTGTTTTTTTCAAGCCTCAATACACACACACACACACACACACACACACACACACACACACACACACTTTCCTTCTCCCATGCTTATTCTGTGAAACATTTCTATAGTCACACCTTTATTTAACAAAATCTAAAATAAGATCTGATTTATTGTTATATTAAATGTTTCTGTAGATCGTAATCTCTCGTTGTCATATCTTTTACATTTTAATAAAATAGGTTCAACTGTTTCACAATATCACATTTAACACAAAGTCCAGACACATGTATTTCATCTTATAAATAATGACTGATGCAATGTGCAATGTGTCCAATTCTATGGCGAGATCTTCTCTTCTATTCCCCAAAAATTCTCCTTTCATTTCCAATTGGTCTTTGAATATTATATAAATGCTGGCCTTTATTCTAACCAACCCATTTAATTTGACACGTATCTTTTTATTTTTATTTATTTTTTAACTAGACCTTTTATTTCTAATTTACTCATTGGAGTATTAAATACGATGTCTGACATTTTAAAGCTTTTATCTGGTCCACTACTTTCATCACCTATATGTGTGGGTATCCATACAAAATAAATCTTTGTTTTTGCTTGTATTCTGAACAAACTCTGTAAAATGCCTGATAAGATGACTTGTCTAGTAGAAGCTTCACCACTCTTTAAACTTGATAGTACTGAAAATGAGTCTGAGCATATGACTACTTTAGGTATATTAATGTGTTCAACCCATAGACTGTAAAAAAAGATGGACGACTCGCCTTCCCTCTCTTCCATTGGTCAAAACTGAAGCCGCCAGTGTCCCGATATGGCGCTGACATCTTGGACTTGCGCCTGCGCAGATAGCGATCTAGGGACCAGTTCTGCGCAGTAGCTATGCGCAGTAGCAAGCAGGAAGTAAAGCCTTAAAGCCGCGAAATCAACGGCCCCGCCCCTGTGCCCCGCCCTCACTCTCCCTCGCAGAATGCACATACCGTAATCTGCACTGTTTTGGAAGTGGAGTCCTGCTCCTGTGAACTCTGTCTGCTCCGTTCCACTCCAATCTCATTAAAATAAGGTAAATACAATCTCGTCAGTCCTCCGAAGATCATGAAAAAAGCCTGTTGACGCTTCAGTGCCTCCTCCGGCTCAGAGAGCTGTCAATCACAGCTGTCAATCACGACGTCACACCACAGTTTTTAGAGCATTAAATAACTCTAAAAAACAACTTATTTTAAAAACGAACACTTGAATTTACATTAGCGTGATACAAACTACAGTAAATGACAAAAAACAGCTTCGGAAAAAAGATATTTGAAGGGTAATTTAATTGTTTAGTTGGTCTCGCGTCCCATTGAATAACATGGGGAGGCGGGGTTTATGACCTATACTAGGACCACTCACCAGGGGGCGATCGAGACGTTTTGGCTTCACTTTTCAGGGCTTGTGCGGCACGCTTGGTTCAACCCCACTGAAGAGCCAAAAATATGACAATCATTTCTGTAGTATAAACAGACGGATGATTAGATGTTCTTTCTGGTATTCTATATATATGCTCTTTATTTTTAATCTAAACAAAAGACCTTGATGTTTTATTTTATTTTAATAAGCCACTCACACTTACTTTAGTAGCCTTAATCATTGAATATGTCTTTTATTTTGTTAATATTAACTTCTGGCACGAAATTCTAGATTCATAAATGTATGTTTTTCCAAATTCCCCCACGTTTAGTGGCGTTTAAAGAGGAATTTGTGATGTATTTGGAGACGTTAAAAGTCGTGAAAAGTCCCAAAGCAAGACTTTTGTATTCTTCATTAGAGGACTTTGGTTTCTTAATGTGAAAATCTGTTACTCCCCACTACATTTTCTTTATCATTATATTTTTATTTTTTCTTAAGTGTTGTTTTATTTATTTTACATTTATTTTGTTTTATGATGTACAGAGTGTGAACAAAAATTGAGTGTAATCTCAGACCGTATTTGTAAATCTACCAGTAATGTACGTCTTTATGTTTTTAATGTTTAAAGCATCGAATAAAAAATAAAAAACACACACTAACACTTCCCCAACCACCCTAATAACGTTGGTCGCAAAGGTTTAAATGTATGTTAAAAGAATTAAATAAAGTAATGTTTTTAATAACAACACATCAGTTCTCATTCGATGAAAACATTCTACCTGGTTTTAATATTAGACCGATGTTTTTACTATAAAATTAGGTTTACCTATACGATTTAATTTTTTCATCTCAACAAAATTCCTTGTTGGAAAAAAGTGTTGTTTTATTTAATTTTAATAAGTCACTCACACATACTTTAGTAGTCTAAACCCTTGAATACGTCTTTTATGCTGTCAATATTAACTTCTATCATTGCTATATCATTGCTATATCAATTAAAACATGCGTTTAGGCAAACACAAATATTAAACAGGAATGAATGTGATATGTCAAGATGGGCTTTTCTTGCCAAAGAAACTTTTACAACATTACAGGAAAGGCTAAATATTTCATCTCTAGTAGTGCGCAGAAACGCGTCTGGTGTCTTTGTGTTTACTTTTACGACCATGTCAGTGAAGACTGTAAAACATCTAAAGGTTTTTGGGGGTTTGCAACTCAACTGTAATCTAATTAGTTTTCCGGGGGTTCTGGTGTTGTAAATGGTGTGCTGCTGGTCAGCTAAATTAAAAAAAAAAAATTGTTTGTGTATTCCGTGATCAAAGGGTGACAATTTCAACTTTATGACTTGGGATCGCAAGGTTAGCTGAAAGTTCATCTACTGGTCAAAAGGATGTGAAATCTTTTAACAAGTCAGACCATAGAAAAATGTAGTTTAATTCAAATTAATTTAGTTTTGTTTTAGTTACATTTATAATTTTTATTAACCCATAGATCTTTCAACCTCAACATAGATGTACTGAGAATGCAAACAAGTACACAAACACAACCATACAATCATAAACACACACACACACACACACACACACACACAGATACAAATGTAGACATACAGAAAACATGAACATGTAACCAAACAAATACAAATATACACTCAAACAGGTACATAAATACACAAACAAACAAACAAAATAGGTCACAAACACGAAAATACCTATATTAGATTGAAAATGAGTTGTCATAAGTTTTCTTTGAAACCAAAAGTATTTGTTGCGACAAATGTCTCACAGAACTTTATACAATAGATTAGATGGCCTTTATCACTTTCCAAATGGTGTTGTTAACCATGATGTTTAAAATAGTAAAAAAAAAGTATTATTTTTTAGCTTTCATGTAGGATTCATGTCAGCACTCAAATGTTTTTAGCAAGAGTCCAGAGACAGATGAAAATAGATGCGTGAAGAAAAAAATTTAAGAGTTTTTTAATGACAGACTAGTTGGTTTAGATTGTTTAAAACAATTGAGTTTATGCATTTCTCTTGAATGTGTGTACGGTAACTGTTGCATACATGAAGCAGAAGAAATACATAAACGCATTGTGGTTGATGTTAAACAATAAAAAATATATTAATTATATATCTTAACTTACTTTCTTTTACAAAATACAATAAACATTCTTATGACTTTTTAACTGCGAACAACCGGTTTGGTTGGAAAATAAAAAATAAATAAAAACATATTAGGTTTCTTAGTTAGATTGCTTATAGTTTGTAGTAAAATCACATATATAAGCTAAAACATTTTTCTTTCAAACCACGCGGTTTTCACACACATTCCTCACAAAACTGCCAACAAAGACCTTAAGTTTTTGTTTTAACGTTTAGCTGTAACTGAGACCTTGGGGGAATTATTTTACGCACAGTTTTGGGGAGGTTACTATGAACTTTGCAATAGGTTATAGATCACAAATGACCCTATTTAAAATCTAAAAGGTTGTGCAACTATATCAATTTCTTTAAAAAAGTAATGTAACTGATTACATTTTATTACATGTTTTAAGACTTGTAATGTTTTCAACCGTTAATCTTTTGAAACGTGTAAACAGGACGGGGTTAACAGTGCTCGACAGCTAATGACCGTCAGACTTTTCAAAATCCTTCATCACTTAAATTAGGATTGTGATCGTGATTTCATTTTAAAGCACAACCACCACAAAATCAGATTTGCTTGGAGATTAAATACATAGAGTAGTTAGAGTTAGTTAAGGTGGTTTACGAAATATATCAATTAAATCTGTACGTGTGTGAAAAAATATTCAGATGTAACATTTTCATAATTAACCGCAATTTAATTATTTTTTCTGTGACTGTAACTGATTACATTTTATTTTTTTTGTAATCAAATGATATAATTTAGCTATATGTAACTAGTTGACCCCTAACACTGATTATGCATTCTGACAATAATAGATTGTGAAAGTGTTCATTATCCTCTTTAACTTTAAAAATGCGGACAGTGTCGCTTAACACTAGTTGGCAAACAAGGGTTTGCTCTTAAAACAACCACCAGACCCCGACTTGAAAGCACCGTAACAAGTATAGCCATTGCAGAAATTTATTATAGAGATGTAGTAAGATAAACTCTGGATGCACGATTGACCGACTTATGACATGTTTACCATATTATTACAAGGCCCTGCTTACCTAGTTTTATGATGAAATATGTCTGTAAAATAAACAAACATCCACACAATCTCCAGAACGGGGTCTGATGATGGGTGTTCATCATTTCCTGATGAAGACAGACTGGATATTCAGACCACAGCAGCAGGACACGATTGTCTTTTTCTAAAGATAAAGACAATTATTTGGTTTCAGGACACACGAATCCTAATGGTTCACAAGATAACATAACAACGGTTGCTCCATTACAGCATAGCCAACCCTATTTTAGCCTGTTTTAGCACAGGTACAGTATATCGTATTATTCTTGAATATAGTCGTTTAGTCTAAATATGTGATAACAGTTATGTATTGTTATTATATGTATTATATGTTTTTGTTTTACAAAGGGGTTCAATTTAATACATTTATCTAATACCTCATTCAAGCTATGTAGATCTTCAGGTCAGGGAACTACAATACCCATCATACACCTTTGCAAAGATTTCTACACTGTTTGTGAAGTATACGCTCCTTCCATATTGTGATGTTACAAATCTCTTTTTGCTATGCGTTTATAACCTTTTTCTTGAAATACACTGTTTATTTAAAACCTTAATCAAATCTTCCCTTACACCATTTTCATGATTTCGCCCTTTTCAAAGTTTCAAAAAACACATAGCTTTCCCACAACTTCTCCCCCCTCCGAAATTCCTCCTTGGGTTCATAAGTTCATATTATGGGCACTGGCTGTACAGGGAGGGGAGGGGGGTGTACAAACAGGTGTCCAGAACAGATGGCTTTTATGACCCTCATCAATCAAATTTTGGAGACAAGGTGACATTACCCTCTCTTAAGTACTACAAACCAAAGTAAAAAAACAAATCTGAAGCTGAAGAACACTTAAACGTTAACGGAAAAGACCCGCGAACCTGACTGACTGAGGGAGAGACAGAGAGACAGAGAGCGCTGTTCTATGGAGTCAATTTAACGCCATATATATACGCAAAAAATTTACGTTTTGCAAAATAAATAAAGTTTTGCAAACGAAAATTATTAAGTATTGAGGAAATTATTAAAGTATTGAGGAAAATAAATTTGCTTTTTGCAAAATTAAGAATTGCAAAACATAAATGAAACAGCACGAAAGCAATGATTTTGCAATAAATATTTTCCTATCTATTAAATATGGTCATATCTATTAATTTATTTGCAACGCTGCTTTTATTTTGCGTGTCAGTGTAGTTTGAGCTTGCAATACCATTTTACCTTTGCGCATCACTTTTCTGCACGTCTCTCTTTGTGGCACTGTTTTGACGTGGGGGTGAAGTCAAGGGACGGGGACGTGTACAACACGACTCCCTGGAAGTGATGTCATTGCCCCGAGACGCAGCTCACTGATCCAGGTTCTGTCATGATGAGCAGAGACTTTCGAGTGGATCGTTTATTTTTATTCAGTAGCATTAAAACATTCATGTTTTCGGTTTATTTACTTTATTAACAAATGTACACTCTTAGAAAAAAAGGGTTCATTGGGGTTCTATATAGAACCATAGGGTTCTTTACTCAACTCCAAAGAACCTTTTATGCTAAAAAGGTTCTATAATGACAAGAAAGAACCCTTTTGGCACAAAGGTTCTTTAGGCTATTATTCATTCATATATTACATTATTCTGCAACATTTTGTATTTGTAATTAAATTATTGTTTGTAGTAACTTAATATAACATTTTAATCATGCTGATTTTTGGAGAAAAACTGAAATGGCACTCTTCGTGTGATATTGATTAACTACATAAAATGATTTAAATATATACATTTTCTAACCCCCATATCAAAATGATCATTTGAATGATTCACAATCTGAAGTTCCCATCCAAATCAAATGACACCGCCAGCGCTACTATTGGCTTAGTTCTCTAATTTCATAACATTTACTGAAATTAAGGTACGAAAAGTATGTTGTTAACAAATAAAATATCAATATTTCCATTCTGAACTGCTTTCCATGTCGAAACATCCACAAACATAACCAGGTGAGCAGAACACTCTCTCACTATTTGATTGCTCTAGTCTTTATCCACTAATCATCATCATCCACCAATCAGAACACACGAGAACTCTTTGACCACAGCTGCTGTGCTTCAAAAGCTCTTGCAGCAGCTCAACACTGGTTTTCTCTGAGGTGGTCAGATCACATCAGATTGTGGTTAATCTTGCAGATCATGACTTTTATCTACTGTTCCTCTCCCTGCAGTTTGGTAATATAAAGATTCCTCCTTTGAACTCCCACCTCTTCTGTGGGTTTTATTGTTCTGGGTCTGAATTTTGGCTCCTGGTGTCTCAAAAAATAATCATTTTCAATCTCCAAGGTGGACGTTATGACAACAAACTCTTAGAAAAAAGGGTTCATTGGGGTTCTATATAGAACCATAGGGTTCTTTACTCAACTCCAAAGAACCTTTTATGCTAAAAAGGTTCTATAATGACAAGAAAGAACCCTTTTGGCATTTTGGGCTATTATTCATTCATTCATTCATTCATATCTTGAATTTTGTGATCATTCACATGCATTCATAAATGCATTTGAATACACATAATAATGCAGTAAAAGAACGCACTCAAAATGCACTCGCGCACTAGTATGACTTCATCATGTAACTTTACATTAGCCTAGATGCGTGCACTTTTTAGGCACGATTTGTTTAGTTTTTGAATATACTTGATACTGTTAAAAGGCACATCATTAAAACAAAAAATACGAGTTCACGTATCACACCTAAACATGCATGGAAAACGTAATTAGAACTAGCTACTAGTTAAAAATGCCTATCCATATACAGCTATGATTCGCGAATCCCAAAGTGACTCAAATGATTCGCGAAACCGCAAATCATATTAGGGGTGTAACGGTATGCAAAAATCACGGTTCAGTACGTACCTCGGTTTTAAAGTCACAGTTCGGTTCATTTTCGGTACAGTAAGGGAAAGAAATGCAAACATTAAACTGCAGGTTGTTTATTACTATAAACTTTTTTTTAACAATTTGTTTACACTTTTTTAAAATACTTTTTAATAAAATATAGATAAAATAAAAAAAGAATAAGAAATAAAATACTGCTGCAAAGTTCTCCATCGATCTTCTTCCGCTTATCCGGGGCCGGGTCGCGGGGGCAGCAGTCTAAGCAGAGAACCCCAGACTTCCCTCTCCCTAGAAACTTCCTCCAGCTCTTCTGGGGGGACACCGAGGCGTTCCCAGGCCAGCCGGGAGACATAGTCTCTCCAGCGTGTCCTAGGTCTTCCCCGGGGTCTCCTCCCAGTGGGACGCGCCCGGAACACCTTCCCGGGAAGGCGTCCAGGAGGCATCCGGAACAGATGCCCGAGCCACCTCAGCTGACCCCTCTCGATGTGGAGGAGCAGCGGCTCTACTCTGAGCTCCTCCCGGGTGACTGAGCTTCTCACCCTATCTCTAAGGGATCGCCCAGCCACCCTGCGGAGAAAGCTCATTTCGGCCGCCTGTATCCGGGATCTTGTCCTTTCGGTCATGACCCAAAGCTCATGACCATAGGTGAGAGTAGGAACGTAGATTGACCGGTAAATCGAGAGCTTCGCCTTGCGGCTCAGCTCTTTCTTCACCACGACAGACCGGTACATCGACCGCATTACTGCAGAAGCTGCACCGATCCGTCTGTCAATCTCCCGTTCCATCCTTCCCTCACTCGTGAACAAGACCCCAAGATACTTAAACTCCTCCTTGAACTGCCACCTTAACGTGGTGGAGGGGTTTGAGTACCCGAATGACCCTAGGAGCTATGTTGTCTGGGGCTATATGCCCCTGGTAGGGTCTCCCAAGGCAAACAGGTCCTAGGCGACGGGTCAGACTAAGAGCGGTTCACAAACCCCTTATTAAAAGATCACATAAAAGGACCGTGACGTCGCCCGGTATGGCGCAGCCGGGGCCCCACCCTGGAGCCAGGCCCGGGGTTGGGGCTCGTATGCGAGCGCCTGGTGGCCGGGCCTCTCCCCACGGGGTCCGGCCGGGCTCAGCCCGAAGGAGCGACGTGGGGCCGCCTTCCCGTGGGCTCACCACCTACAGGAGGGACTGTAAGGGGCCGGTGCTTAGAGAATCGGGCAGCAGTCGAAGGCGGGGGCCTCGACAGCCCGATCCCTGGGGCAAAGTTCTCCACTAAATAAAATACTCTGTCTCAAACCAATATCATATAATAAAATATAATAAAAAATATAAATAAATAACTATGATTACAGTGCAGCATTACCAATCCCAGCTTATAGAACTGCTCATATTTAAAAAAATATATATATAACTTTTCCAAAGTGTAAAATGCAGCATCAACCGTTTCAGTTTTTAGACCTGCTCAGATTTCGTTATTGCGTTGGACCGATCAGAATTAAGAGCAAAGGTCCGTTTAAATGCCGACGGGAGCTGCGTTTGAATCACAATCGTTTTTTCCTAGTTGTAGTGATGTTGACACTCGCGTGATGCCTTTTGAAAACCTTAGGCCGGTGACACACTGGCATATTGCACCTGTCAAACATAGTCTATTTTGCCATCAATACTGTTGACGGTGTCCTTTATCAGTAGGCTTTATATTTATGCTCAACATGAAGTATAGATATTGTTGTCATGAAGACAAGATCCTGGTCTGTTGGCGGCCTCCCTCTATGTCACGTACAGTAGCAGCAGCGCGCCAGCGCCGCGTCAGGCACGATTCTAGTGTGTAAAGACACAGAAAACGCGAGGCAGCCGTCACGCAACTGACACGCATCAGAAACGCCATGCTCACGCCGTGCAGCCAGTGTGTCACCGGCCTCAGAATCAGCTGCAGGGCGGGATTTGCGCTGAACGCGGAGACTTCCACCACTTACTATGTTCGTTTGGAAACACGAAAATGTACTTATGTTCCGCATACAAAATATTGCATTCGGTCATTCGGTACACACGTGCACCATACCGAAAGCCCTGGTCCGGCACCAATAAACGTACCCTTACACCCCTAATATATATATATATATATATATATATATATATATATATATATATATAAAACCAGTACTGATTACCAGGGCCCCAAAGGAAGAGAGGGCCGTTGAAAAGTCTGGAATATACATTTTTAAAGAGGGCGGCGGGGGGCATTAGGACTTTCTATGCATAGGGCCCGGGATTTATATATATATATATATATATATATATATATATATATTCCGTGTTGGGGAGTAACTAGTTACATGTAACGGCGTTACGTAATTTAATTACAAAATTATTGTAACTGTAATTAGTTACAGTTACTACGAAAAAATGAGTAATTAAATTACAGTTACTTATGAAATTTTTAACGATTACAAAGGCGATTACATTTGAATATTTACACACATCCACATACAGATTTAACTGATTTCTTTCCCAAATTGCACTGACTATTCTGAGAGATACCACCCTAATAATTTCCGGGATGCGGAAATACAGTCTGGTTCGTAGAATCCAGTCATAAAAACGAAATGCCTAACGCGGACGGAATATGCCACATTTTGGATGACTAAATCAAAAGTAGGTCAGTACACTTGAATCAAAACATGACATGGACTAGTGTCTGTGAATATTAAGCCCCAAAAATGCAATATATGACTTCCACATTCTGCGTGTCTGTGGAAATCAGGCGCGGACTGGACACCGGGAGAACCGGGACAATTCCCGGTGACCTGGCAGCCGATTTTGCCCCACTATTTAATATCATTATTGTACAATTGCCTGCCGAATGTACTAAAGCGATCATTTGCGAATCCGCCATTTGATAATTAAATCTCTAATAAATCATGAATTGTTAGTCATGACTCGCGCGCTCTCCGCGCCTCCGCCAAACGGTTTGGATCAGACTCAGAGTAATCAATGCGAGAGAGAGAGAGAGAGAGAGAGAGAGAGAGAGAGAGAGAGAGAGAGAGAGAGAGAGAGAGAGAGAGAGAGAGAGAGAGAGAGAGAGAGAGAGAGAGACTATGGAGGCGTACAGCTGGAGCAGAGAAGCAGAACTCCTGTTCAGGGTTTCAGGTCAGTTTCATCTGTAAAGATGCTTTTTTGTCTTTGTTTTTTTATTTATTTAATCAAGCAGCAGCACGTTGCTCATCAGTCATCACTCAAAATACTATATAAGGGACATAAATATTATCTGTTGTAATGTTAGAGTAGTAATTTAGCTGAAAAAAATTCTGATTTTTTTTTATAGGTTTAAGGGGAGCTACGACAGACAACAACACAACCCTTACGAAAATTAACATTTTAATATTTAACTATAAATCCAGAGAAAATGGTTACTATTGTTTAACTGTGATAACCAAAAATGTAAAATTATTTTACAAATGTATTTATTTAAAAATAAATACAAATCCATTTGCAAAAAAAAAAAAATTACTCAAGGTTATTTTACTTTTATATAGGCTAATAAAAGCATGGTTAATTTTTGTAAGGGAAAAATATGGATTATATATAGGATTTTTCTATAAAGATATTGTAGTATTGTAGAGTATTGTATTGTAAAGTATAGTTTTGTTCAATCTTGAGTATTAAAGTCATGAGAGAGATGCATAACAGGGCAAAATAAAGAAACTGAAGAGAAAAATGGAAGTGAAGGTGCAGTTCAGGAGAGAACTTTTAATTATTTTGCATGTCCCCAAATTAAAGATTTAAAAGCAGTTTCAAAAAAACACCAATGTTTAGGATTTTATTACGCAGAATACGTCACATGCTTATATAAATTTACAAAAGTAATCAAAAAGTACTCAAAAGTAATTAGTTACATTACTTTAATAAAGTAATTGAAAAAGTTACACTACTATTACATTTTAAACAGGGTAACTTGTAATCTGTAACCTATTACATTTCCAAAGTAACCTTCCCAACACTGTATATATTTGAGAGGGGTTCGACATGAAATACGCATTTTGAATGCAAAGATGTCAGCCAATCACAACAGTTGTCGTTTACTCGGAGTCTCACAGCAGACACGCCCCTTCAAAGCCCCAACTAACTGTATTTGAATTCTAGATATGTATGCAACTTATTTGTGGATGTGTGTGTGTGTTAGTGTACCGGTGTATGTGTGTGTGTGTATACACACACACACACACCGGTACGCTAACACACACACACCGGTGTATGTGTGTGTGTGTATACACACACACACACACCGGTACGCTAACACACACACACACACACACACACAAATAAGTTGCATACATATCTAGAATTCAAATACAGTTAGTGATCCTTCCATAGACA
Source organism: Carassius carassius (assembly GCF_963082965.1). Taxonomy (NCBI): domain Eukaryota; kingdom Metazoa; phylum Chordata; class Actinopteri; order Cypriniformes; family Cyprinidae; genus Carassius; species Carassius carassius. The sequence continues at coordinate 3,165,063 of NC_081784.1, forward strand.
GCAATGTAATTGATCCTTATATATATATATATATATATATATATATATATATATATATATATATATATATATATATATATATATCAGAACTCCCGAACTGATTCAAATGATTCGTGATCCCCAAACTGACTCAAATGATTCGCGATCCCGCTACGAACTCCCGAACTGATTCAAATGATTCGCGATCCCCAAACTGACTCAAATGATTCGCGATCCCGCTACGAACTCCCGAACTGATTCAAATGATTCGCGATACCCAAACTGACTCAAATGATTGGCGAACCCGCTTTGAACTCCCGAACTGACTCAAATGATTGGCGAACCCGCTACGAACTCCCGAACTGATTCATATGATTCGCGATCCCGCTCCGATCTCCCGAACTGACTCATATGATTCGCGAACCCGCTCCGAACTCTCGAACCGATTCAAATGATCCGCGAAGCCGCTCCGAACTCCCGAACTGATTCAAATGATTTGCGATCCCCAAACTGACTCAAATGATTTGCGATCCCGCTACGAACTCCCGAACTGATTCAAATGATTCACGATCACACTTCGAACTCCCAAACTGACTAAAATGATTCGCGATCCCCAAACTGACCATAGACATGTATAGAAAGGCTAGATAGCTTACCGGCGCTGAGAGCCAATGGGACCCGACGACGTCACACGGCGGCCATCTTAGGACAGGACCGCTCGTCCAGTTATAACATTAAAGTCTATTGTGCATGTAGTGCTGAAATAACTATATTTTGCTCAATTTTCAACCGATTTTCAAACGGCTTGGTGTGTCATAAACTTCAGGGATGCGGCTATTTAACTGCATACTTGTGAAAAATTATAGCCACGGAGTTTATTAAGAAAATAGTATATTAAGTAGACTAGACAGGTAAAGTACTAGGTATATCCATACACACACACAGTAATGATGTCAATATTTATAAGGTACATGAAACATGAAATTCATGCAATTTAGTTTATTACTAATATTTACATTATTAAATACATGAGACAGATTTATATTATACATAAATTTACACAAGTTGCCATTCTGTAAAATAAAGAGAAAAGAGATGGGTCTTTGTTTTTTGTTTTTTTTACTTAGGTCCAAAGGCACACAATTAGAAAAAACTTACAAAAAAAATATACAAAAAAAAAAAAACATTAAGACACAATTGGACACAAAACTCTTTCCATCAATACAATATAATCAATACAGCTCCCTCCCTCTCCTCCTCTCATTTTCCACAAGCGTAATCAGAAGTTCTGTAAACAAAAAACCAACAAAGTAATCCAAATGTAAAGATGTTTTTAAGAAACCAAACCACTTGGAAATCATGTGTAACTCAAAGCTATGTTGAAACGAAAGACTAACCCTGCCTCTCCCACCAATTTACAATGGCTTACGACCTCTTCACTGCTAGCCAGCAAATAAATACAACCACATCCACAAAATGACATTTAGACAAAAGATTAGGTTGTCAAGAAACGTTGTTGGTCTCAGGAAACCTGTTAATAATTGAAAATGTCGACTGTGGTATCACTTTAGATGAGAGGGCAGCCATGAAACACACAGCTACGCTGCAATGTTAAGCGTTTCTCAAAACGTGAAGCTACAATTTAAACATCGGCATCAGCACACATCATAGCCACGTTAATAAGGTTTGTAATAAACCAAACCGTTTGTAAATCCGTCAAGAATTCAGCAAGTTACGAGCATTTTAGTTGGCGTATGTCACTCACCTTCCGTCCACAGCAGCAGGGAGCAGCAGCGCAGTCTCCTGACCTAAGATGGCCGCCAAGTGACGCCTTGAGCCATCTAGCCTTTCTATACATGTCTATGAAACTGACCCCCCAAACTGACTCAAATGATTCGCGAACTCCCGAACTGATTCAAATGATTCGCGATCCCGCTCCGAACTCCCGAACTGATTCAAATGATTCGCGATCCCGCTCCGAACTCCCAAACTGACTCAAATGATTCGCGATCCCCAAACTGACCCCCCAAACTGACTCAAATGATTCGCGATCCCCAAACTGACTCAAATGATTCGCGATTCCGCTACGAACTCCCGAACTGATTCAAATGATTCGCGATCCCCAAACTGACTCAAATGATTCGCGAACCCGCTTTGAATTCCCAAACTGACTCAAATGATTCGCGATCCCAGACTCAAATGATTCGCGATACCGCTACGAACTCCCGAACTGATTCCAATGATTCGCGATCCCCAAACTGACTCAAATGATTCGCGAACCCGCTTTGAACTCCCAAACTGACTCAAATGATTCGCGAACCCACTACGAACTCCCGAACTGACTCAAATGATTCGCGATCCCGCTACGAACTCCCGAACGGATACAAATGATCCACGAAGCCGCTCCGAACTCCCGAACTGATTCAAATGATTTGCGATCCCCAAACTGACTCAAAAGATTCGCAAACCCGCTCCGAACTCCCGAACTAACTCAAATGATTCGTGATCCCGTATCGAACTCCCAAACTGACTCAAATGATTCGCAAAACCGCTCCGAACTCACGAATTGATTCAAATGATCCGCGAAGCCGCTCCGAACCATAGACATAATATACGTAGATGCCTCGACTGAGACGCTGCCTATTGGAGCGGACGTATCAGCGCGGCGCCATCTTGGATGGGTCCCCAATGCGCCGCCCCCCGCATTTATTTCTACTGAGGAAGGTGTGTCCTCAACTACAATGATCATAAAAACCCAAATTGGGTTTACCGGACTTTCACACGGTTTGGTTTGTTACAAACGGCAGAGACTTAGTTATGATACAGGATGCTGTCACACATTGAAAAATTCTGCTTTCATGTTGAAAGACTTTGTATTACGCTCTTTAACAAAGACATATGGTAGACTATGGCATATTGATAAATATATAAATGAATGAATTTTATATTTTAATAAAGAAACAAGTTTGATTGTTCATTTGAATTTATTTCTCTCTCTCACACACACACACACACACACACACACACAATGGCATATTGATAAATGAATGAATTTTATATTTTAATAAAGAAACAAGTTTGATTTTTCATTTGAATTTATTTCTCTCACTCACACACACACACACACACACACACACTCCTTCTGTAACACATATAAATACAAGCTCCCATATATACTGTACCAGCTCAGAATTCTTTTTTTAAAGGCCTAAAATAAACGTTATAATTCCAGGTCATTCCAGCATCTTACATTACCCTGTCAGGCTTGCAACTGGGACTGGGGAGCTAAAATCCTTTAAAAAGAACTGTTTTGCACAGCTTCTTGCGTATGCTTGCACTCTGTAACTCCAGGGTAGTTAATTTTGCGATGTGGTGCAGCCTTACTTTGTGAAATACAGACACCACAAATGACACAAGCATGAAATGATGGTTCTCAATTCCAAATTGGGTGTCTGCAATGTGCTCCCTGAGTAAGAACACATCCTCTGAACCAATCTCCGCCCGAACGAAACGGTTGACGAAGGACACACGGACACCTTGTTCCTTTGAGTTTTGTCGAATCACACGCTCTGCTGCTCTGACCACCTTCACTGTTCCCTCTGAGGGGATCATCAGCCCACCATTGTTTTTAAGTTCAAGCAGGTGGTAGCTCTGGTCAAAAGATGAGGGTACAGCAGCTGTGATGAGGCTTGCACGGCACACCTCACAGGACAGTTTTTTCAGAATTTTCTGAATGGTTACAGAATTTTCCATCAGACGACGGAAAATGCCTTGGAACTGCCCTGCAGTTGGATTGTTATTCCAGCCTCCTAAAAAAAAAAGAAAAGAAAAAAAAAACCTTTTACACACTTAGATTACAGAGATGTTTAATGAGGACAGTCAGAGTCATAATAGATATATTTTCTGAGGTTAAGTAAGGAAACTGTATAACCATTTTCCCCCACAGGTAGGCTATAAAAGGTAAGTAAGGTAATAACTGTATAACCATGTTTCTTCCAAAGGTAGGCTATAAAAAAGATACACACTGGTGTCTGATGTGCCGTTTGCTTTAGGGGGTGGATTACTTCATGAAGTGATAGCCACCAATAAGTGACCAGTCTGAGAGGTCTATCACATCAAATCATACTATAACCTAGGGATGTATTCAATTCAATTCAATTCAAGTTTATTTGTATAGCGCGTTTTACAATGCAAATCGTTACAAAGCAACTTTACAGAAAATTATGTTTCTACAATATTTAGTAGTAGCTAGTAGTTTGTGCACGTTTGACAGGATTTTATAAAAAATAAAAAATAATAATAATAATACAAGACGTAGTCAGCTAGACAAATAACTATCAATATTATTAATTAATAGTTATTATATGATGCAGTCACACATGTAGCAATATTTGTTAGTTCTGTTTGTTGATTCAGGGTAAGCATCATCTGGGGTCCTCTGAGGGTCAGCATCATCTCTTCTCAAGTGTTCTGGGTCCAGACTGGAGCTTGTGTGAATCCTAGTTACCACGGGATGTAAATCACGTGGCAAAACATAGAAACAAAATAGAGACATCATTAGCATAGCTGCTGATCCAACAAAGTAATATTAGTTTAACCCAAGCTAATGAATAAAAATGCACATTTTATCAGATGCAACTACACTCACAATTTAAAAGATACATTATTCGTATGCTTGGCGAAAGAGATGTGTTTTTAATCTAGATTTAAACAGAGAGAGTGTGTCTGAACCCCGAACATTATCAGGAAGGCTGTTCCAGAGTTTGGGAGCCAAATGTGAGAAAGCTCTACCTCCTTTAGTGGACTTTGCTATCCTAGGAACTACCAAAAGTCCAGCGTTTTGTGACCTTAGGGTGCGTGATGGGTTGTAGCGTGGTAGAAGGCTAGTTAGGTACGCAGGAGCTAAACCATTTAGGGCCTTATAGGTAAGTAATGATAATTTGTAACTGATACGGAACTTAATAGGTAGCCAGTGCAGAGACTGTAAAATTGGGGTAATATGATCATATTTTCTTGACCTGGTGAGGACTCTAGCCTCTGCATTTTGGACTACCTGTAGCTTGTTTATTGATGAAGCAGGACAACCACCTAGAAGTGCATTACAATAGTCCAGTCTAGAGGTCATGAATGCATGAACTAGCTTTTCTGCATCAGAAGCAGATAACATGTTTCGTAGCTTGGCAATGTTTCTAAGATGGAAGAATGCAGTTTTTGTAATATTGGAAATATGATTTTCAAAAGACAAATTGCTGTCTATAACACCCAGATTTCTGACTGTAGAGGAAGTAACAGTACATCCGTCTAGTTGCAGATTGTAATCTACAAGATTCTGTGTAGTGTTTTTTGGTCCAATAATTAATATCTCTGTCTTATCCGAATTTAATTGGAGAAAATTATTTGTCATCTAATCTTTTACATTTTTAACACACTCTGTTAGCTTAGATAATTGGGAAGTTTCATCTGGTCTCGTTGAGATATATAGCTTAGTATCATCAGCATAACAGTGGAAGCTAATTCCGTATTTTCTAATAATATTACCAAGGGGCAACATGTATATTGAAAATAGAAGGGGACCTAGGACGGATCCTTGTGGCACTCCATATTTTACTGATGATAAATGAGATGACACCCCATTTAAGTAAACAAAATGGTAGCGATCGGACAGGTAGGATCTAAACCGTCTTAGAGCCTGCCCTTGAATACCTTTATAGTTTTGTAATCGATCTAGGAGTATGTCATGATCTATGGTGTCGAACGCAGCACTAAGATCAAGTAAGACTAGAAATGAGATGCAGCCTTGATCTGACGCAAGAAGCAGGTCATTTGTAATTTTAACAAGTGCAGTTTCTGTGCTATGGTGGGGCCTAAAACCTGACTGAAATTCTTCATACAGATCATTTTTATGCAGGAAGGTGCTCAATTGAGCAGACACAACTTTTTCTAACATTTTAGACATAAATGGAAGATTTGAAATAGGCCTATAATTTGCCAGTACACTAGGATCTAGTTTTGGTTTCTTAATAAGAGGCTTGATAACCGCCAGCTTGAATGGTTTTGGGACGTGATCTAAAGATAACGAGGAGTTAATGATATTGAGAAGCGGTTCTTCGGCTACAGGTAACAGCTTTTTCAGTAATTTAGTGGGTACAGGATCTAATAAACATGTTGTTGGTTTAGATACAGGTACATGTACATGTACAGGTACAGATACATTCAAGACTACGAGTTACTTTCTTGAGAGAGTGAGTATTACTGTTATACCATGGTACAGTACGTTTTTCTCTAACCTTTTTCAATTTGATTGGGGCAACAGCTTCTAATGTATTAGAGAAAATAGTGCCCATGTTGTCAGTAATTTCGTCTAATTCATGTGTATTTTTGGGTACAAATAGCAGTTGAGATAGATCAGGCAGGTTATTTGCGAATCTGTCTTTGGTGGCTGGACCAATAGTTCTGCCCAGACGGTATCGCTGAGACATATAGTTAATATCAGTTATACGCAGCATGCACGATACAAGGAAATGGTCTGTAATATCATCACTTTGAGGTACAATATCTATAGCAGTAAGATCGATTCCATGCGATATAATTAAATCTAGTGTATGATTAAAACGATGAGTGGGCCCGGTGACATTTTGCTTGACTCCAAAGGAGTTTATTAGGTCAGTAAACGCAAGTCCTAATGTATCATTTGCATTATCAACGTGAATATTAAAATCTCCCATGATTAGCGCCTTATCAACTGTAACTAGAAGGTCTGAGAGGAAATCTGCAAATTCTTTTAGGAATTCTGTATACGGCCCTGGTGGTCTATACACAGTAGCCAGAGCAAGAGATACATTAGATTTCTTTTGCATATCTGACAGTGTAACATTTAGCAGAAGTATTTCAAAAGAGTTAAACCTTTATCCTGTTTTCTGGGTAACATTGAGAATATCACTATGTATTGTTGCAACACCTCCGCCACGACCAGTCTGACGGGGCTCATGCTTATAACAGTAGTTCGGTGGAGTAGACTCATTTAGACCAAAATAATCATTTGGTTTTAGCCAGGTTTCAGTCAAGCAGAGTACATCAAAACTATTATCTGTGATCATTTCATTTACAATAACTGCTTTGGGTGTGATTGATCTAATATTTATGAGCCCAAACTTTAAGAATTGTTTTTGTTCATTTACTTTACTTTTTTCTGGTTTAATTACGATAAGATTTTTTCTAGATCCTACATTATATTTTGACCTCACTATTCGGGGAACAGACACAGTCTTAATAGTTTTTACAGCGCAAGTACTTTTATCATTTAAGCGGGTGGAACAAAACTCATCATAATAGATATTAGAGAATTGTCTTACTAGTCACAAGGAGCGAAGTGTCCTGGAGATGTTGTCAGAGAGCAGCTCCGCTCCAATTCTGCTGGGGTGTAATCCATCAGCGCGAAACAGCCTAGGACGCTCCCAGAAAAGATTCCAGTTATTAACAAATAGCAGTTTCTGTTCTTTACACCATGACAACAACCATTCATTTAAAGCAAAAAGTCTACTGAACCTTTCGTGTCCTCGTCAATACGTGGGCAGTGGTCCTGACACGACGATCGTCGCCGCGGGTACTGTACATATATAAAAAAAAATTATAAACTATAATTTGCCCACCCAGAAGGTACCAATATCCGGTCTGGCCCATGGACTAAAAAAACTAATTATAAATGTGAAAATTATACCTGATGCCCTGACAGAATTGAACAAAAGCTACAAGTGATCCTGAATGAAGCGGTATGTGCAGACATAACGCTGAACTTGGAGCAGGTCAGGAATCATCATCAACAAATTACTGGGTGCTTCTTGAGAGTATAAGTCAGTGTCAGGTACAACTAGGAACTATATTAAAACTGAACAAGGAGAGCTTAAAAACAAGAACATGTCATACATACCATTTGACACCTCTATGACCTGAAAAACACTGAACACAAGATTCCAACATGCAGAGACAAACATCATAAACAAGAACAAAAAGTGCAATACAAGATATGCTCCTTAAAGCAGGAGTGACTCACATTACCTCCTGTCTCTGGTTTTGCAAAAAGCAACATCATATGAACATACATACCACACCTGTCCTGTATGACCTGAAAAATACTGAACAGAAGAGTCAACTGAAAAAAAACTGCAGACAGCAAAACGATCCAAACCAGAGAAAGAGCATCTTATGAACTCGATGCGTAGCAAGAGAACAGAGCATCATATTAACTTATGATGTTGTGAACTTTTCGTGGAAACCATTCAATATTTAAAAAAAAAAAAAAACTCTTCGTTTGGTGGAGGGGTGTGCCATCTTTCATCACAAAACTGAGCAAGTATTCCCTGCCTCTCAACAAGAGCTCTACTCTCTCTGTCCAATTCAAAGCACCCAGAGGAGCTTTGTATCCCTTGGCACGGGGATTGAGGCTGTTCAGTATGTCAAACAACCTGTCAATCATCTTAAAAAAAAAGCATAAGGCTCTGTTAACTGATATATCACCCATAACAGTAGTATCGTATCATGGAAATCAAATTATAATCTAATTTCAATATACAAAAAAAGTACTTTAGTACAAAGCTCTGATTGGATTTCCCTCTACAGGTAAGTATAAACAGAGATGGCTTTCATGCAGAATATGCAGTGTTATATAACAATGTTTGTATGTTATGTTACCTCAATGAATTCTGCCGTTGCTTCACAGTTTTTAAACTGTGAATAACCAAGGTTCCTCAGTGTGCGCAGTGCTACCACTACAGAGTGACTCAGTGTTTGAGCAGCCAGGGACACCTTCATCTTCTGGCCATCAAATTGAACATGCTTGTTTGTTATCTTGTTGTCCGCATGCAGTCCATCTTTTGTTTGAACATTGTTGAGCTCAACGATATATGACCAGCTGATTTCTCCAGTGGTGCTGGTTATCGGGCTGTAAGCCTGCAACATGTTGCGTGCCAGTTTCAACATGTGACAAGCGTCCATCAACACAAACACCCTATCAGCGGTCACTGGATGTTCAAAGAATGTTTTTAACAGCTCATGGAGGTTTCCCTTTAGCTGACACCCGAGCTGGTTGCACATGTTGACATTGGAGGCATGTCCATCCATTGTAATGCAGACCACTTTTATGCCACGTGCATGCAATTCCTCCAGAGCATGGACAACCAGGACCTTCTGTGTGTCTGGAGACAGAGACTTTGTGAGGTAGTAGGCAATTGGAGCTTTCCAATGACCCTGTATTCCTACCACCATAAAAACAAGCACCTCTTTGGCTAAATCAGTCTCATCCATGCCATTCCCCATATCCACATATCCAGAAATTTTCTGGGTATGGGGATTGTACTGGACATGTTTTTTGATGGCCATGGCATCCAACATGAGGGCCACAGAGCCATATTTAGCAGGGTCTTCTTCACGTCTTCTCTTCAACATGTCCAACATCATTGTGTTTAGCCCAGGCTTGACATTCACTGATTGCATCCACCTTTACAAAAATAAAATGAATAGCTATTTAGTGCTTCAACCCTTGGATCCCTATTTTGGGCACTTTTTTATTTTTTTCTATGATTGTTCTTTTTTCCAATACTTTGGAAGACATTTTCCAAGAAAAGAAATAGTGAAAATAGCACATACACGCACAAAACTTCTACATCAGTTCCCTGTTTGTTGTACATTATGTAGGGCTGAAGTGTTTTAAGTACTTTAACCAGTATGTTTAAAAAGTGTGATAAAAAGAAAACATGTACTACACCATTGCAATGTATGTGGATGTGGCAGGGGAAGATGCAGAGAATCCCTCAGGGTATTGTACTGTATTGTTTAATTTGGTTAACTGCAAGTGTTTAAAATCTCTTAACTTGTGGGAGGACGCCAGCGCAGAGAAACGTTCTTTGTTTACATTAGTTCAGAGGAAAACGCAGCCCTGAAGAGTTTTGTAAATAATAGCTTATACTGTAAAATCCCGACATGCCAATAAAGCTTTGATTATGCTATGTGACAGGAATTTTTACTGGAAGTGCACTTTAGAGGTTGAATTTAACAATAACTATATAAATATCCTAACCAAATAATAATAAATAGTAGAATTATAAATTAATAATTCGCTAGTTTCATTTGTAAATGAAAACATTTATCACAGAACGTTAATTAGGTAAGCAATACACGAATTGAAAGGGGAAAATAAGCATAACAATAAATATAAAAATATAGCCCTAATTAATATTAATATCAATTAAGCCTATATGAATGAATTAATAAATGAATGATGTATTTATATAGTACTTTATTGTGTTTTGTTGTTCACCCAAAGCGCTGTACAATCATGTGGGGGGTCTCTCCTCAACCACCAGCAATGTGCAGATATATATACACCGTATTTTCCGGACTATAAGTCGCACTTTTTTATAGTTTGGCTGGTCCTGCGACTTATAGTCAGGTGCGACTTATTTAATCTAAATTCATTTGACATGAACCAAGAGAAAACATTACCGTCTACAGCCGCCAGAGGGCGGTCTATGCTGCTAAGTGCTCCTGTAGTCTACCCCTGAGAACATAGAGCGCCCTCTCGCGGCTGTAGAGGGTAATGTTTTCTCTTGGTCCTAAATAAATGCGATTTATAGTCCAGGGCGATTTATGTTTTTTTCCTCGTCATGACGTATTTTTGGACTGATGCGAGTTATACTTAGGTGCGACTTATATGATAAAAAATAATAATAGCCTTATATGAACATATATTACATAAAAAGACATGATCAACGGACTGTGGGATGGATAAAAAATATTTTATCAATTTCTGATAATCTCAGGTTGCTCTGGTCACCCTGGTTTGTTTATTCATTAAACTCGTGGCAACCACATTCACGTTCCCAAGAATTAATATCTCGTGGCCACGACAAAACTAAACCAAAAAGACTTGAGTTAAAAAAATAATTATTATTATTAATTTATGCCAGTAGTTATGTAAATGAAAAACGAATTTGCGATCGATATGAAACTTGAGTCGTAGACCTCTTTAATGATGTAGGTTATAGTTTATGAAGTGAATTGCATTATTTTACATTAAAACTAGCAGTAACTCTGAACTAATGTAAACAAAGAATGCTTCTGTGCACTGGCGTCCTCCACAAGTTAAGAGATTTTAAACAAACACTTGCAGTTAACCAAATGAAACGATACACATTTTAATGCTATAAAAGTGTGCACATCGAGAGAAATAAACAGCAGATGTTCATGTTAACAACTTCTTTAATTTGAGAAAATGCTGCTAATACACATATACATTTGTTAATAAAGTAAATAAAACAAAAACATGAATGTTTTAATGCTACTGAATAAAACAAAACAATACACTCGAAAGTCTCTGCTCATCATGACAGGACCTGGATCAGTGAGCTGCGTCTCGGGCCGACTTCCAGGGAGTCGTGTTGTACACACCCCCGTCCCTTGACTCCGCCCCCACGTCAAAACAGTGCCATAAAGAGTGATGTGCAGAAAAGTGAAGCGCAAAGGAAAAATGGTATTGCAAGCTCAAACTAGACTGACACTCAAAATAAAAGCAGCGTTGCAAATAAATTAATAGATATGATCATGGAAAATATTTAGTGCAAAATCATTGCTTTCGCGCTGTTTCATTTATGTTTTGCAATTCTTAATTTTTGTTTGCAAAAAGCAAATGTATTTTCCTCAATACTTTAATTTTCGTTTGCAAAACTATATTTTCCGTATATATACGGCGTTAAATTGACTCGATACTGTTCTCTTCTCAGTGTTCTGTGTGTGAGTGAGCAGAGCGTGACACAGCAACACAATAAATCTGTATGAACTGTGACTAGCCTATCACAGGACGCAGACACGGTCAGCAACCCAATGAGAATTTTTATTTAATCCGAGCACAGATATTGACTCGTATTACTCGTATAATACTTGTACTCGGCAAAAGTGCTTTATCCGTTTCAGCCGAGTATCCGGCTCAACTCTAATAAAGAACCTATATTTTTAAAGGGTTAGTTCACCCAAAAATGAAAATTGGCCCATGAATTACCTCAAGGCATCCTAGGTGTATATGACTTTCTTCTTTCAGACAAATCCAGTCAGAGTTATATAAAAAATTGTCTTTGATCCATCAAGCTGTTTAATGCCACTCAGCGGGTATTGCAGTGTCACATGGCTCCGGGGGATGAACAAAAGCCTCCTGTTGTGAATCAAAGTGTTTTTGAAATATACATTTTTATATTCAAAACGTTATAATCACTTTAATGTAGCTTGTGCCAACAGTTATACACGGATCACAGAAACCAGTCTCCTCTTGGCTTATATCGAAATCCTCTGACATTCTTCTTTACAAATCCTTGTTTTGTACTTCTAATAAGTGACCATTGTTTTGTTTTGATCTCTCCGCTGGGTTTTCATGTGCGTCACTTCAACCACACAGTATCATTATTTCTGCGTTACAATTATTCAAATAATCACAGAAGTATATGGAGATACAAGTTTATAGTTTGGAAATAAACACTGATGTCTATGGTAGCGATCAAAATAGAGTAAATCACCTTTTGAAAGTAATTTGACGTTTCAATCCAATTCATCCAATAATGAAACAAGTAAATCTTAAGTGAGTCACTGAATCATTCTTTCATTAATTTACATTAGATTTTTGTAAAAATTAAATAAAAATAAATCATATTTAATTCATGAATAATAATAATAAAAAATAAAAAAATAAATCCATAATTATATATGCAGCTCTATTTTGCACTAAAAAAGCTCTTAATCGAGTCCAGTTTTTATGTAGCCTGCTGATTTTTGTTCATGGTATTCAGTTGCATCTAAAAGTTTTGCCAAAAGAGACACAGAATAAATTCTAATGTGAATGTTGAAATCAATTTTTTTTTAACCACACTGGAATCAACAAGCAGAATCAGACTTGATCCAATTCAAACGAACCCTACTCTTAAGTTGTCTTGATCTGGACTAGATCACTAAGGTCCATCTCTCAGCTCACAAGTGAGCGTTGAATCAGTTCTGCTGCTCTCTCTCCTTTTCTCTCTCTCTCACTTACACAGACAAACACACACAGCTCTCGCTGTGTTTCCTTTGGACCAGGCGACCTCTCACCTCTCCTGCCAGTGCCTCACTATTGCCACAATGATGATCCACAGCCCAAGCATTACCTAACCTTGGCCCACAGAAAGTTCTGACACAACCCTGAGGGCACTCACACTAAAGCATATATTCCTCTTTTATTTTCCTTTCCATAACATTTGCTTAAAAATATAAAAACGGGCATGGGTCACAGGTACCAGAATGCCAGTTTATGACTCAAAGTTAGTTCCCACTCTCAACTCACCCATACTGAACTCTAGTAACTGAAGGAACAAACGGGTCAACAGTCAACATATCGTTCTTAGATTTATTTTTATTTTAACAACGTTTAGCATTAACAATATATATAAAATATATAATATATAATTATATAGTAATATATTATTAATAATATATAATATGAAAGTGTTCATATGGCTCAGTTGTAGAGCATTGTGTTAGCAGTGCAAAAGATAATGGTTTCAGTTCCCAGGGAAGTAGCCTAAATTCATTGTAGGTTTCTTTGTTTGTGTGTATGAATGTGTATATATACATGTATACTGTATGAAGCCAGTATTTAAGAGGTGACACATTTTGGTAGCCCGACTGGAAGGCACAATATCCCCGGGAATATTTGCAGCTTGTCCAACCACATTTTATTTCATATACAGAAGCTCTTAAATTTGTTTGGACACTCAAGTAACATTTAAAAATGTCTGAATGTCACCACATTAGATAATAAGATATATAACCAAGTATATTTTCTTTCTTTATTTTAGTTTTAGTTAAAGTTTTACAAGGTTTGTTAAAATTAGTCAAGGTTAATTTGTTAGTGTTAGTTAATGCACAAGACAATTGTAAGGTAATAAAAATGTTAACAGATACAACCTTTGATCTTAAAATAGTTTACCAAAAACTGGTCAATGCTAAAACTAATATTACCTAAGATAAATCAATTATGAAAAAGTGTTCATTGTTAGATTCTCTTAACTAATGTTAACAAATGATACCTTATTGTATTGTTTTACCAAAGTCTTAGTAATTTTGTGTTTTTTGTAATTTAATTAGTTAGTTTTTAATATGCCTGTACAGTTTTTATTATTTTTATTTCAGTTTAAGTAATTTTACTACATTATGTTCAAATGATTGTAGATGAGAAATGTTGCCTTTGACAACTAACAGATTTTTTTGTTGGCTTTAGATTTAGTCTCAGTTAACTATAATAACCCTGCAGTAAACAGACATATATAGGATACGTCAGTACACTGTAAAAAACAAATACCTTATATATATATAACAGCTATAGTTGTTTTATATACTGCATGATTGACACACTGTGTAACAAAGAGACCAGAACCATTACTGCTGTCCCAGGGTCACATATATTATGTTCAAAACTAACACTAAACATGCCCTGTTTTTGAAGAGGAACAGGAAGTGGATAAATCTCACTCCTGCAACAGTCAGGACAGCCTGAAACATGTGCAGTATCTTCTCTATAAGAAGAGAGATGAACTATGAAGACAAAGAGAAGAGAGGTGAAAAACACACACAACACACAGACCAGGTTCAGAATCAACAGTCACACTTTTCATTAATTCTATAAAGTGCATTTTGCAGTGTGAATGTACTGTTATAATTTCAATTTTTGGCTTTTGCTGATTCTATTTAGGCTTCTAAATTCGTAAAAGTTGTGTGAATTCTAGAACATTTTCTCAGTAAACAAAACGTCTAAGCACTTTTTAAAATGTAACTTTTTCTGCAAATAATCCAAAAACCAACTGGGTTTTGTAGCGAGAACCAGGGTGATACAAACTACTGGATTAGACTAAAAAATACGGCACTCTATGGTCTTTTCACAGAGTTTGATAACGTATTTCATCTTTAACTAGGAAAATGGACCATCAACATTGACTATCAGTCCCTGATTATTCAGTTTTATTTCAATACTAAGTGCAATTGAAAATGGTCTTAATCACTTTTACTGCAAGTTGGCTAAATCAAACACTTTTCCCTCTTTTTTTTCCTTTCCATCTTTTCTTTTTCCCCTCCATCCTCTTCTCATCGTCATTGAGTTGTGTGGGTTTGGAGTGAGTTCAATCCCAGCTGTTACAGTTTTGGTGAGCACTACTATTACCAGAACTATGAATGTAATCAATATTTGGGAATGGTGACCTCCAGTTGAATATATGTTGTATTAAAATGTCATTGCAATTTGGTTGACATCCCTTCATTAGTCCTTTGATTTCTCTCTGTCTTTGTATTTTCTTCAGTTAGGTGCGGTTAAACTGATGCGATCCCAAAATGATTATTAATCACAGGCTGAATGAGTCAATTCGTGTTGAGTGTGTAGAGAAGGATATATTCCCTCGTATAAACTCATTTCTTGAGATGTGCCAAACAATATACACAAATGCAGAAGGCTTTTTTTGTGAATTGAATCCCTATATATCAGCCAGAAATGTGGCAGATGGTGAGCTGTAACACATACTATTATGCTCAGAATTAATTGCATAATTGCGAAACGCATTTCGTAATGCAACAATGCATAAAATCGTGTCGCGTAACCAGTTTTTTTTTTTCTCATATGTGGAGGTTGCAACTCCGTTTTGCAACGAGATTGATAGAGTGAAAAAAATGTTCATGCTTAAATGTGAAGCACGTTGTGAGCTGGCTACCATTAGAAACATTATGGCTGAAGCTTAGACTTAAAAGGTTGTGTGAAAGACAAGAATCGGCAAAAGAGATTGGAAATGTTTTTCAGATTTGAACGTAATAAATACAATATTCACACACGCAATCACCATATTCATCTTAATTAGGAGAAGCTATTCTACCATGTGTAGCTTGTTGGACAGATTTCTCTAATGTTGAGGAATGAACCCCAGACTGTTTCAATAATCACTCCACATCCGCCACGTCCATTCATCATTACCACAAAACCCACTGCTCCAGGCATGTATTTCAACTTTTTTTGCACTAAATTCTAGACTCTTTATTTGGAAAATGTTGTTTCTATGGAAATGGGATAAAAAATAAATTGACTGATTCTCACAATTCTGACATTTTTTCTCAATTCTGAGATTTAAAAAAATCAGGATTGCAAGATATAAAGTCGCAATTCTTAGAAAAAGTTAAAATGACAAGATATAAAATCAGAATTGTGTGATATTAACTCACAATTGTGAGAATTGTTTTTATCCCTTTTCAGAAACAAACAAAAACGGAACCAGAAACGTTTTTGAAAGAAGTCTTTTTTTAGTCTTTTTTTCATTTATTTAAATAAAAGTACAGTTAAATTAATAATATTGTGAAATATTATTGCAATCAAAAATAAGTGTTTTCTATTTAAATTTATTTAAAAATGTAATTTATTTCTGTGTTTAAATCTGAAATTTCAGCATTATTACTCAAGTGTCACATGCTCATTCTAAATAATTTTACAGAATTATAAACACAACACTTGTTTTTGGCCCCATTTTTTCATGAGCTGAACTCAGAGATCTAAGACTTCTCTATGTACACAAAAAAGGCCTACTTCTCTCAAATATTGTTCACAAATATGTCTAAATCTGTGTTCGTGATCACTTCTCCTTTGCCGAGATAATCCATCCACCGCACAGGTGTGACATATCAAGATCTGATTAGACAGCATGATTATTGCACAGGTGTGACTTAGGCTGGCCACAATAAAAGGTCACTCTAAAGTGTGCAGTTTTATCACACAGCACAATGTCACAGATGTCGCCAGTTTTGAGGGAGCATACAATTGGCATGTTGTGCCCTTCATCCATGACCATGCAGCATGATAATGCATGTTTGGGATGCTCTGGTTCGGTGTATACGACAGCGTGTTCCAGTTCCTGCCAATATCCAGCAACTTCACACAGCCATTAAGGTGGAGTGGACCAACATCCCACAGGCCACAATTAACAACCTGATCAACTCTATTTGAAGGAGATGTGTTGCACTGCGTGAAGCAAATGGTGGTAACACCAGATACTGGCTGGTTTACGGACCCCCACAATACAGTAAAACTGGACATTTTAGAGAGGCCTTTTATTGTGGCCAGCCTAAGACACACCTGTGCAATAATCATGCTGACTAGTCAGCAAGTGAGGTGTGGGGTGGATGGATTAACTAAAAAAAGGAGAAGTGCTCACTAACAAAGATTTAGACAGATTTGTGAAAAATATTTGAGAGAAATTTGTGTGCCTTTTGTGTGCATAGAAAAAGCTCATGAAAAATGGGGCCAAAAACAAAAGTGTTGCATTTATAATTTTGTTCAGTGTAATATGTTAATTTGCTGCTCAAGAAACATTTATTATTATTAATGCTAAAATGGAAAGTAAAAAAAAAGCAGCATTTAACTGAAATAAAAATATTGTGTTTATTATTATGTCTTTACTGTTATTTTGGATCAGTTTGCGCTCTTTCTGAATAAAAGTATCAGTTATCAATGTTTAAAAACAAAAATTCTTACAAAGCCCAAACTTTTGAATGGTAGTTTATCATTATGCAGTAAATGTATCATTAAATGTGATTTTGATAAATTGAAGAAATGAAATAAATGATAAATTGTGCACAATGAAACAAAAATTAAGAAAGTAAACAGGGTTGACTTTTGATTTCATGTTGACTTTAAGCCTCTTTTGTTTCTCAGTGCAGCAATGAATTTATAAATTGCACATTTTATAACACAAACACACCTACATATATATATGGTAGAGCACTGGCTATCAAGCGCAAGGTGGGGGGTTCAATTCCTCGGGAACACATGATAGGTAAAAATGTATAGCCTGAATGCACTGGAAGTCGCTTTGGATAAAAGCGTCTGCTAAATGCGTTAATTTAATTTTACATTTAATTTTACATTTATATATAAAATTGAGATATTAACACTTTGTTATAATATGGCAGTGAACAGGTTTTCTTGTTAGGTGGTGATGTTAAATCAAGCGTTTAATCCCTGGATTTGTTATAAGTGATGAAGTCTTTATTAGTCATATTTTATACGTCTTCTTTCCAAGCTGTGCTCTCAACGGTCTCTGAAGTCAACGTTGCCTGCAGCGCTTAGAAACGAATAACAATGTGCAAAACAAAAACGCATTTAATATCTCATAATACCGCTGACACATAATCCTTTTATGCCCAAGGAGAGTTTTAATGAATGTCTAAACATGTTCAGATTCTCCTCACACACAAAGAGAGAGCAACTGATATCTGATATTTTGACACATATCTGTTTAGTTCAGTCTGCTGAATATTTGTTCTGGATTTTTGTGCACAAACTTTTAATCTTGTAAGTGTTTCTTTTCTGTTTACAGATGTCTAGTTGTTTGACAGGTTTAATGCAGAATAGATTTGCTAGTATGAATTGAATGTTTGGAACCCTAACTTTTGGGTGCTTGAACTTGAATCCAGACAGACATTAGACTGGCTTCATGTGTTTCTCCTGCAGGGTGGATGTCGGCAGGGTTGGGTCAGAAGCCTATAGTCTCGTCTTGTGGAAGCATGCGGTAATAATGAGCTCTTAAAGAGCCTGTCAGTCTGACTGTCAAACAGCAGCTTACTGTTCAGAAAACCTGAGACGGAGGATAAAAACTGTAGAGTGAAAAATGAAAAGGCGATCATTAAAGAGTTACTCAGAATATCTTTAAACAGGAAAGCACATAGAATTTGTGCAAACACTTTCTCTAAAGAAAAAAAAAGAAGTTTTTGGGCAAACGTGTTACTTTTGGAACATTTCCATTGATTTTAGCTCTAGAGCTACTGTTTAAAATGTATTTATTTATATATATTTATACTGTATATAGATATGTTCTCCTTGAAGCCTCCTCAAATGCTTCTTCTAGACCTGTAGATGACCCACGAACACAGCAAAACAAACCGAGAGTGAGATGCAGGGTGGAGAACTGGATGATAGGATTTTGGAAGGGACAGAGAAGTGATTTTCCCAACAGTAACTCTCTTTGGGGAAGAGAAAGCATTCTCAGGCAGATTTAGGCACAGAATAATAATTTCTTAGCAAATAGAGCTCTTTGTAGCTGAGCAGCTTCAGACGTTTTCTTTAACTTTAACTTTGTCTGTTTCTCTGTACTCTTTTTGACAGCTGATGTTTCCCAGAATTCATTGAGCAACTTGACACGTTGTTAAAGGCAGGAGCATGGAGTTTTCCTTTACCCACACATACTGTATAGTATGTTCTCTCAAGGGTCAAACCCTTCAATGTCAAGTTTTTACTTCTTTTGTCAAGCGAATAACTCAACATATACTTACATTAAAGGAATAGCTCATAAATACAATACTTTCATTATTTACTCGCCCTCATGTTGTTTGTTTGACTGTTGTTTTTGTCAGTAAGATAATAATTTGGAAAGAAATTAATACTTTTATTTAAGGATGCATTAAATTGATCAAAAGTGACAGTAAAATATTTATAATGTAGCAAAAGATTTATATTTCAAATAAATGCTGTTCTATCAGCATTGATAATAATCAGAAATGTTTTCAAATCAGCATATTAGAATGATTTCTGAAGGATCAAGTGACACTGAAGACTGGAGTAATGATGTTGAAAATTCTGCTTTGCATCACAGAAATAAATTACATTTTAAAATATATTCATATAGAAAACAGCTATTTTAAACTAATAACATTTTACATAAATATTTGGAATGATATTTTTAAATTATTCTTACAATTTAATCATATTTTACTATTACACTATACTACAGTGTTTTCTCCTTTGTTAAAAAGGCACAACAGAGATTGTATATCCTTTGGCAGCTGAGGAAGTTCAACCTGACACAGGAGCTGCTCACACAGTTCTACTCAGCCGTCATTGAGTCTGGCCTTTTCACTTCTATAAGCATCTGGTTTGGCTCAGCCACAGAATCAGACATTAGAAGACTACAGAGAACGGTTCGGACTGCTGAAAGGATTATTGATGCTCCCTTGTCCAGCCTTCAAAAACTGTATCCAGAGTGAGGAAAAATTTTCTGCCCCACTGTTCAATGAAAGATGTGCAATACCACATTTATTTTTATCATATTATATTCCTCGTAAATTTAATTCTATTCCATCTATATACCACAATTCTACATACAAATTTTGTCAATTTATGTTTATATTGTACATTGTTTTTGTACAATGAAGGAAATTCATAGTGAATACAGGCTTTTCTAAAGCCCCAAAATAGACTAAGCACCATAAAAGCCGTCCATATGACTGATGATTTATATCCCAAATCTTTTGAGGTCATAAGATAAATGTTTGCAGAACATTATTGATTATGTTTGAATGTATTGATATTATATATTTGTTATCCATCTAAATTTCATTTAAAAAATATTTTTAAACCACTTTTAAAAGAGACATTCCCTATTGTATCAATGTCCATTATATATTAATTGTGTCTATATATATAAAAATTTAAATTGATTTTTAAAAATACTTTTTAAAAGCAACATTCCACAACACTGTCCATTACATCTTTCTATATCTATTTTTCTATATCCATTTAAATCTGTTTTTTTTTTTTTTTTTTTTTTTTTTAATTTATACTTATCCATTCCCCAACACTCTCCATTATGGTCTTGCGTTTATACTTCTTTAACCCTGAATTTCAGAGCTTAGGTGTATTGTTTAACAAATTGGAAGCAAATTGGTATTAATGACATCTGTACAATTTAGTTTCTATTCATGCTGACGAGGAATAGTCATAAAGCATTGCAGGAAATACTAATTTACCCATTTTCTGAAAAGACAGATTTGCATGCCCAAAATAAGACATCACAGAAATGTTAAAATGGATAAAGCATGAATTACACACTTAATGCAAAGCTTTTTGTCTTTGTTGAAGTAATATGAGATTGCTATTGTGCTGCTTTTACTTTAACAACCAGTCACACTTTTTGCATTATCATCATTAGGATTTCTAAAAGCATAAGTAATGGATTCAGTGAAGTCTGCAAAACAAACCCAGTGAGGTCAGTTGTGGTGAGTGACGGTGGTTGGTACTGTCATACGATCCCGTAGCTCATTGTCAAAAACTAGTGTTACAATCAGTCCTATAAATGTACACATTCAGCCATGTGTTCTGTATCAGCTGGAGTGCTGGAAACAATTAGACTCTTATTGTCAAAGATTATTTACTCTATATGTGATATATGGCTCACACTCAGGAATAAATGTTCATGCTGAAACGAGCGGGTAGATATCCAACATGACATTTTATTCCATCACTGTCCACATTATAAAGGACACAGTCCGAGGGCACACGGTGTACTGTACATCTGCAAATATACACAACACCAGCTGGTCTATGAGTACGAGAGAGCATTTTATAGACATCCATCTCTGTTGATTCTAGAGCGGAAAGCACAAGTCAGGGCGTATATGACCTCTCGAATACATGTGACAAATGTCTCTTTTAATTTCCCATTTAATGTTATCAGCCCGTGACCCACTGTAAAACAATTCAAAGCCATACGCTGTAAAGTAATGTAGCTCAGATATCTTTAATGAGAGGTGTTCGTGACAAATCATTGTGCTCATGTTGACCCCGATCATGTTGTTGGCTGTGAAGGTTGCCTCAGATTTTATTTGCAAGGTTTGTGAATTCATAGTTGAGTCCATAAAAACTAGTAGGCCTTATTTAATGGACAGAAGAATACACTGTATATGAGTTATATGTTTATCTAGGGCCATGTCTAGATGAGTAGCAAAAGATTAGCTTAGATTATCAGCATAGAAACCAAATCATTCATACAAAGCAATAGAGTTTGCATTATTTTGGGGTTTTTAATAAAAACAAAAAAATATTATTATAATACTTGGCACTATAAACACTTTGTTAATAGTTGAGTTAGATAATAACATATGAGTTAGATGTTTATTAATGTCTATCATGTCTAGTCAAGTAGAAAAAGATTGGTTTACCTTAATTCAGAATTAATTTAAAGCTAAATAATTTGCATTATGTTGGTTATTAATGAAAAATAAATTATTAGAAATTATTTTTATGAAAATGTATATATTTTGTTGAATGTATAAAAAAAAGTAAAAATAAAAGTTTTATTTTTTATTATTTTTATTTATTTATTTTGGCACACCAAGTTGGTGTATTGCCTGGAGAAAGCTATTCCCAAAAGAACAAGTGTCCATTTTATGCTTTTAAGGTTAAGTTTAATTAAAAAAACAAACAAGTCTACTATGATAGATAAATACATGCAATTTATATGCAATCTGCAAAAAAAAAAAAAAAAAAAGTCAGAATGCATCATGATAATTTCTGAATCATCATCATTGGAGCAACAGGTTCGTTTGTTCTGCATATTGGTATAGTTCTGCCATCTGCTGAGTCTAACCATCATGTGGCGTCTACTGTCTTTAGTTTGACCTTTCAGTTGGGAAACTCTTCCTGAAGTAAACAATAAAAACCGCAGTTTTAAAGAAATCTCAAAGTACCAGTGCCATTACACCACACAGTCCCAGGTAAATGTTTAGACTCTCAAGCACGTTGTATTTACAGAGACAAATACTTGAGACAGTTGACGTGGTTGTTTAGTCAGGTCAGTTGCTGGGCAGAATGACTTTTTATTTGTAACTATCCTGAGAATGACATTCTGTCATCACAAACAGAAAACGGTCAATTTCACAATTCACATACCAGCTTTGTGACATTCACGCTCTAGTTGAAGACCAACAGAGAAGGGTTTAATTACCATACACCCGTTATCATCTCATCAACATAATTTATGCTTTAACTTGACTGGGTTCAAACAGGTTCACCCTTATTCTTGAGTTAACAGTGAGCTCAAGGCTCCTGGGTTCCCTCAGGTTGGTTGGCTTTCAAAATAAAGTCGATTTTCTAATTTGTGTGTAAAGGTGGCCTGAAGTATTTGACATGGTGCTTCACATCCGTAAAGTTGGTAAGTTGGCGCAGCTGTGAGAGGGAATCTGAAGCTGCTTCTGATTAGTCCATTCCCTATTTCCAAGCACTGAAATTTGCTATCTGTCATGTCAGCGCCTGGCATGCATTACCTTCAGTACCTCCTCCTGTCCTTCTCTCCGCCTCCATTCATTTAAACAAGAGTGATCGAGACCTTCTCCAGCTACACGTGCCGCAGGTATTCACACAAGTGTGTGTGTATACTTATATATACCTACTTTTTTAAAAGAAATATTTACAACAGAAATCACAGATATTATTATTATTATCATTATTATTATTATTATTATTTTAAGTAGTAGTTGTAGTAGTTCTGTTTTAAATTATGATAATGAATTTACTATTTGTATTGTTTGTAGTTGTGTCTAATCTACGTGAAGATGAAATGATTACTTCAGAAATAGACTGACAGACAACTCCATTTTAAAGTATGATTTGTAATTCAGGGTTGAGATACTTGCTAAAGGCAGCATTTGCACAAGTCTTCACATTTATTCTTAGGTTTGCAAACATCCCTGGCTGTCATTTGAGCCGGTTCCTCATGAGGTGAGCTCATTTGAAGTCATTTTAAGAGGCTCATAGGGGAGCTCAATAACTCAAATGAGATTCTGGGAAAGGCTAGCAGGGCCTCCTTATTAACTGGGTGAACAATGTTACAAAACCGCCAGGAACCTGAAGCTCATGTTCCCTCAGTCTCCCTATACAACTTCCTCTGATGCTCCTGAAATAAATAAGAGAAGGCCACTGCCATCTAATTTTACTGGAATGTTTTATTTTGATAGGTTTACAAAAAGTTTTCCATTATAGCACATAATCCAGCACATAATCCTTTAAAATAAAGGTTCTTTATGAAGAACATTTAAAGTGCCCCTATTTCAAATTAATGTCTTTCATTCAGTATGTGAATGTTAATGATCTGCCTAAACGAGTCATCAGCTACACACAGAGGCATCATGCCCATTCAAACCGAAGGGACACGTGCCCCCTCAGATTTCTGAGCCAAGAGGATTTGGGATGTAGCTTCCAAAAGACAAAAATAGCGTACAATGTAAGTAAGATATGCAATTCATAGTGTAAACAGCTTGTGATTCATGAACTCTGGCTAGACTGATTCAATGATAATGTTCTATGATAATGTAACTATTCTTTGTTTTCTTTCTGTACAATGAAAGCGTTATAATTACTAACTATTAATGTTTTTATTAAATTCATGCTAAATACAAAGTCAATCGTATTAAAAATTATTTATGGCATGACACCCATATCTGCTAGGCCTACTTAAAGCAACACTATGTAGTTTTTCGACCTAAAAATAATGTATCTAAAATTATGTCAGTGGTGAAACACCTCTGTTCTCACCTCAATTCTACTGCCGCTGCTACCTGAGCAGCCTCCTATAGCTGCTAGAACCACACTCTGAAAGTTTTGTGTTCGGGTCGTACAGGTACACACAGCTCTGCACATCCCCTGCCAGCAGAAGAGCATGACCTGATTACGGTATATGTCACATATTTTACTCAGAGCCTGAGTGGAGTAAGCCGACAGCTAACTATAAGATGAAATGATCTAATATGCAAGTCTCAAAACCAATGCCAGAACAATGTCTAATGTATAGGCTACTATGGACATTATGGCTACATAATTAAGTGGACAACATTTTATTCTATTATACAAATTACACCATTGCAAACAATGCTATATGCGATATACGAAACTATGCAAGCAAAAAAAAAAAAATAATAATAATGTAGCTTTCTATTCTGAGTATTCATAAATAAAAATATATGTGTATATGTGTAACACGGTGGACATGGTTTTCAAACGAGGTGCTGTCAGCTTAGTCAACAAATTCACGTGTATTGCACCTCCGACAGGCAAGCTTATGTGTTGCAAAAAAGATGGGTTTTATGTGTAGTTAATAGATTACACTAACATTAGTCTACTTTGCCTATTACTCAGTGTAGATCAACTAACATGATCTATAAAGATGCAAAATACATTTACTACACGCATTTGAGAATTGATAAATCTCGAGGTATCCACCCAAAAGTTCAGATCATATGCATATGCAAAAGATTTAACTTTTTAAAACACTATTTCTGTAAAATGGCAGTTTATAATAATTATGGCAGAAATTATATATTTTATAATGATTAAATCATTATGCACGTTGATTAGCCCCATAAAACTACCGTTTTTATTTTGGAGGGTCATTTGTTTTGTGTGGAATATATTCATACATTCATTAGAAGCGTACATTTTGCTAGAGTGAATACACAAAGGGTGAATGTTGCTTCAAAACCAGTTTGAAAGTTCTGTGCGACTGCCGCTAGGGGGAGAAATGCGACAATCGTATCCAAATGTCGGAAACAGTGGAAAGGCAGCTCGAATCGTTTGAGAATCATTGGGAAAAAAAATTATAGTCATGACAAGAATATTGCATGCACAGACAAGGTTATTAAAACCAGTCAAAATAGTTTATCATGTGGCAATCGCCAGCATGTCACAAATGAGCTTAACTTTTACTATTGACTATGGATTTAACTATTAACTAACCCAGGATTCCAGCAGAGATGAGTGTGTTGTTGTAGCTCGGTCTGGGGCCGTTCCTGCTTTGTGGATGTGTCAGATGGCTGTGATGTATGAGGGTTATCAACGGCCAGCGTCTCTGTTCTGGACTGTGATAAAGAAGCTTTTAACATGGTGTGCCTGAAGTCTAAATGGATCCGTCTTGGGGGAGGATGTCAGAAACGGGCCCAAACATTGGCACGGCTTCAAATGAAAGCTCATAACACATGCTTTTAAAAATAGTGATTTTTAAGTCATGGTCCTTTGGTTTCTTTAATCTCCTCCTAAATCAAACCGCATTGTAATTATGATCACTGAAATGTCTTTAATCTTTCATCCACATGACCCTGTTGTACTGAAGTAATTTGGGACCTTCTAGCAGGCAAGTACAGTACATCTGATTATCAGTTTTCTCTTTAATGGAGTCATGATCGTATCTGACCACTGTGTGGCAATGCAGAGCATCTATAATCTTGACCTTTCAGAACTATACAAGTGAATTATTTGATCCCCTAAGAAACGGAGAATGGCATACTTGGTACGTAAAGAACAAATCTGACAACTGTTAAAGCCATACAGTTATACATTTTTCTGCTTTTTATTAGTATTAGAAACTCAGTAATACTACAATATTATATTATTCTGATTAGTCAGAAATATTTAAATATATAATATTTTATTATTAGTTTAACACTTGAATGTTAGTTTATAACATTTTATGTTAGATCACAATGCATTTACTAATGCTAACAGATTCATCTTTTGCTTTCATTATTTGGTAGATGTTAAAATGTTAAAAAACATTGACTAAGATTAATAAATGCTGTATTGTTTTTGATTTGAATATATTTTAAAAAGGGAATATTTCTGTGATGCAACGCTGATGAAAGTTGTGCTGCTTAAAGCTTAATATTTTTGTTGATAACAGTATTCTTTTTTCAGTATTCTTTAATGAATACTAAGTTCAGCAGTATTTATTTAAAATATATATGTATTTTTTGTAACATTATACATATTTTACTGCCACTTTTGATCAATCTAATGCATTCTTGTTGAATAAAAGATTTAATATCTTTAGTTTTACTCATTAAAACTTTTAATTAAACAGACGTTATTTTAGAATATTTTTACAGTCAGGTTACCAATTTTCATGAAAACTGTTATTAATTTGCCTCATAAAAAAAAAAAATATTATGATAATTTTTTAATGTTTAAAATATTTAACATGCCCAGCTTTTCATGCTTTTCATGTGGAGCAATGATTTCACAGATCTAAAAGAAACCAAATAGCACTAAATACACTCACTAACTGGTTTAGTTTTTCACGTGCAACTACCTTCAGTTGTCCTTTAAGGCAGCTAGAGAATGTCAGTGAAAAGACTTGAATGTTTTTTTTTTTTAATCTGATCCTGCTAGTGATTGTTTGAGCTATTGTCACGATAACTGTCAGAAACCGTCAAAGCAAAATTCAGCACCAGACTCACACAGAGTCAGACACGTATAAAAACGGAAGCCATAAAAGCGCTGTGATATTTGACTGCTCCAAAATACACTAAATTAATCTGCCTGAATTTTGGATTTATTCCCTATGAAAACCTCAAAAGGTCTGAAATTTGACCTGCGTGTGTCTTGAAGACCAGAGTCTCTACATAAAATATGTGGAGCGTGTATAAGGAGGGTGACAGCTGAAGCGGATTTTATTAGTCTGGGCATGAAACTAATGTGCCCTTGATGACAAACTTTGGACAGAGAAGGTGATAAATCCATTCATTGTCCCTTTTGAAGACCTTCTACTGACTTCTAGTGCTCTTAATTGTAGCTGATAAATGGTGTTTGCTAAGTTTCAGTGCAGGGAGCTGTGCTGTCATTTAAAGGAACAGTTCACCCAAAAATGCTGACAATTTACTCACCCTTAGACCATCCAATATATAGATGAGTTTGTTTCTTCTTCAGAACAGATTTGGAGAAATGTAGTATTACATCACTTGCTCAGCAATGGATGCTCTGCAGTGAATGGGTGCCGTCAGAATGAGAGTCCAAACAGCTGATAAAAACATGACAATAATCCACACAAAAGCTGTGTGTCTGTAAGAAACAAATCCATCATTAAGGCATTTTAACTTAAACTTCTGGCCAAAAATACCAGTCCATAATTGTTCCTCCAGTGAAAAAGTTCTTCTTCTGTTGCCCTCTCCACTGACATTTGTTCAGAACTGTTTTGGATTGCTTTCCCTTGTAAACAGTGCTTGATGTGTGCATATTTCGCTCCTGATTTAGACAATGCAATTTTTTTTCTCCTGATGGACTGGAGTGGTTTGGATTACTTGTGAATTATTGTGATGTTTTTTTCAGCTGTTTGGACTCACATTCTGACGGCACCCATTCACTGCAGAGGATCCATTGCTGAGCAAGTGATGGCATTTGTCAAAATCTGTTCCAAAAAAACAAACTTATCTACTTCTTGGATGGCCTGAGGATGAGTACATTTTCAGCAAATGTTCAATTATTTCTTCAACTAAGCAACTGGGCTTGTGATTTTCACCCAGACACTTATACTGAAGACCTGAACCATTTAAAAAAAAAACAAAATAACACAGAAACCTATAAGCAGCCACCCAGAATCTGTACTAACCTACATTTACTCCTTATAGACACATTTTTAGATTTCATTTAAGGCATTATTTGACACATTTATTAACTTTTTTTTTTATACTAATGAGCCATTTTGAGAAGTGGGTTTTAAGGTTTTACTGTATTTTGGAGGACTTTTTCAGAAATTTGGCTCTTGTAAGTAGACCATATAGCGAAAATGCACACAGCCCACCCTGGCACTTATATTGCCGGCTGGGAATTTATATTGCCTTTCGAATGAAATAGCAAGTAGACATTGTGTTTGAAAAGGGCCTCATACCTCATTTACATCGAGGTTGTTTTTATGAGTGTTTAGTAATAGCTGGTCCCATTCCCTGCTGCTGGAGCTCCATCTGCGTCTGAAACAACATTGAGTCACTATGAATCACATTTTTATTAGTTCTTTTTCTACATTAAGTGGTTTAGGTTACTTAAACCAGCTGTGCATACTGCTTTCTTGTTGTATGTTACCAGGTTAGGTGTGTTAAGACGATACGCCTGTGGAAACATTGTTGGAGAAAGCACAGTAGTCTGTGTTTGTGTCTTTTCCCTGCGTTTGCATGTTTCAGGCCAGTCTAGAAAATGAACACAAGGTACCTTTATATTCATAAATGGGTCTTTCCTGTTATGTAGTACCTTTTGAACTTTAAGTAAATATGCTGTGAAGAAGTATTGCTATAAAAACATTTCCAGACTGCCCCCTTAGCAAAAAAAAAAAAAAAAAAAAAAAACACCCTCCTGGAGTATGATGTCACTAGGATGCTGACTTTTAAGGGATTTGACAGGATGGAAAGTATACTGAGGACACGGGGGGAATAAAATATTACAAACTGAAACAATAATCCCAAGAAAACATGTTTTGGAAACATTTAAAAGGTAAAAATAAAAAATAAACACATGGAATGTTTCTCAATAATTTGCTAGTTTTTCATATTATAAGTGAATGAGAATTTACACTCAAAACAGACACTCAAAGACACTCAATTTAAAATTGTGATCCTGTATGTTTCAAAGCAAATGTTTTAAAATCAGGGAGACTTTTATTTGAAATAAATTAAAACGTTTAATCAGCAAGGATCCATTATATTGAACAAAAGAGAATATAAAAGACATTTATTTAAAAAAGGAATCAGCTCAGCTAAGTTTTCGTTGATAATACTAATAATAAATGTTTCTTGAGCAGTAAATCATCATATTAGAATGATTTCCGAAGGATCATGTGACACTAAAGACTGGAGTAATGATGCTGAAAATTCAGCTTAGCATCAAAGGAATAAATAACATGTTAATATATATTAATCTATAAAGCTGTTCTTTTAAATTGTACTAATATTTCTGTATTTTATATCAAACAAATGCAGCCTACGTGAGCTTAAGAGTCTGATGAAAACGTAGCTCTACACACTGAACTTGGTGCATTGGAGATCATGCACTATATCTTTGAGACATTGGTGCTCATACAGCATGTAATTACCTTGAATGATTTCTTATGAATAGAGCATATCTATGAGGGAAAGGGGGCATCAGAATGAGTTGGCT
Source organism: Carassius carassius (assembly GCF_963082965.1). Classification (NCBI taxonomy): domain Eukaryota; kingdom Metazoa; phylum Chordata; class Actinopteri; order Cypriniformes; family Cyprinidae; genus Carassius; species Carassius carassius. The sequence goes on from NC_081784.1 coordinate 3,194,824, forward strand.
TTATTTTGTGATGTTGCTCAGTCTTGTGAATCAATGTGCGTAAATGTGTGTTCATGCTGTTATGGGTTACGCGTTCAGCCTCACACTGATTCACAGATAAAGCACACGACAGGAGGTCTTGTGATAGTTCTGCACGCTGATAGCGTGAACACGGCGCCACGTCTATCCTGCACGCCTCCGTTTTGATATGGATGAAGTGGATCTGGTTGTGGTACAATTACTCAAGCAGCTCAATCTTCCTGCTGCTCCTGGAGAAAAATAAATATGCCATGTTGACGCTGTCAGATCTAATTCACAGAAATCTGTAGTTATTTAGTCAGTAATTGAGAAAGTAGTTGATTTGTACTTTAGAATTGCATAAATGCTACTGTACAGGCATCCTATGATCTCCCATGTGAACTCTACTCTTTATGCGTGTGATTTAGTAGCAAAATCTGGCAACCCATAGTTGTGGAAACTTGAGACAGGCACTAAATGTGTCATTAACTGGTGATTTGTATTCATAAAGGAGGTCATGTGTGGTGCATAAGGCATGTGTAATGGTAAGAGGGGGACAGGAAATGAAAGAGTCAATATGCAAAACCCTGCCCTGTGCTGCCATCTAGTGCATGATATGTGGTTCCATGCAGTCTAACACAGATGCAGAGGCTTGGGCTCTGAGTCAAATCTGTAGGCAGAATATATGCAGTTTGGTACATAAGTCTTCATCCCCTTTGCAGAATCTGCTGCAAAATGTTTCTGATGGGATAGGATATTTAATTTTTGTGCTTCAGCTGCATTTACTGCATTTAGTGGAATTGCTTCGTTCTCCTCTCAGTGAAGCACAATGCATCTTCATCATTGCCAGCCGCCGTGCTTTTTATTCATTGTAAGCTACTACCTCCATGGTACAGTAAGTGTGTCAAGTATCTGTCGCTACATGCAAGGCTATTTATGGCAAGTCTGGCTGCAAGTTTTGCGAGAATTTTAAAATTAAGACTCTCTATGCTAGGCTTTCTTATTTTGATAAGCCTTGTGACTCTGAATCCTCCAAACTTGATAAATGTTTTTTGAGCGGCCAATCTAATTCATGTCACATTCGTAAATGCTGCATGCCAATAAACACACCGCACACATGGTTGGGCTTATGATCATGAACAATGGCTTTGTTTCAAGGCTTTTACATTTATGAATATAACATTTCCACAAAATGAAAACATTATTCAGTAAAAATAATATATGTATATCTTCCATTATTATACCAAAATTCACATATTTTTTTTTACAAAATTGAGAATTCAGATTAATAGAAACTTGAAAGAATTAGTTCACCCTAAAAAGAAAATTCTGTCATTGATTACTCAACCTCGTGTCGTTCCAAACCCGCAAGACCTTCGTTCATCTTTGGAACACAAATTAATATTTTCTCTGACTCTACATAGACAGCAAAGCAACTGTAATGTTCCCAGGTCCAGAAGTAGTAAGTACAACGTAGTAAGGACATCTGTAAAACAGCGCTTCCTTAATAGATTTAAGTATTCAAGAGGTTTTAAAACCGGGGTACTCAACAGGTGGCTGGTCTGCATTAATTTTGTGTCCTGCATCATGATGGAGATGAATGTATATATATATTATAATTTGTGCTCAACACTTTGCATTGTGTAAATGACAGATGGCCCTCTTAGTAGCATGACAAACAAACCTGTATTCAAATTGTAAATCAGTTAAAGCAAGAAAAAAGTGCTCCCATTACAGTGAGAGAGCTGTCATCACATCACCTTTATTCGCACTGGATAATAAATACACTTTTTTATGATGAAAATACCAGAGATGGCTTGATTTTTAATGTTTTATTTTCACATTCCATATTATTTTAAGTAGGGCAAGAAAAAGCAGACTTGATGTAAGGGAAACAGGTACATTTAGCTATGATTATTATAGGGATTCGGGAATTTGGACAGAATCACCGTTTTACGGCTGTTCAACTGAATTGGCCAGCGATTCACTGGCTGATAATATCAATATCCGAAGTATAGTGAAAATACTATTTATTAGCAAAGTAATAAGATTTTAAGCATTTTAAGACATTACCTTTAAAAGAAAAGAAAAAAACACAAGAAACTTCTTATTTCAATATAGATAAGATTTAATTTAAAAGACATATAAAGTAATCTAACACAAAAACACGCACTCATACATTCACACAAGCTGCAGAATGAGAGAAAGGTTCAAAAAATTGATTGATAGAAATGTTTGAAGGAAAGATTTTCAAACTCGTACATTCCAAACATGAGAATAAACCTATAAACTATTCAATAGTTATTAAAAAAGGCATACACAATGAGTGATTATGACATGATAGTCAAATGTGTGGGTTAAATGATATGGAGTTATTTAAATAGGAATTATATTTGCTCATAAGTCCTTTTAGCATAATTTTGGTACATATATGTGTGTAAAGGCAGTCTGGAAATGTGAGGACTGTTTCTGTGAAGAACAAATATCAAAAGGTCTTGAAGGAGTTTGAGTCTCGTCTTTGTCCTGAATGGGGGGAAATAAACCCAAGGAAGATTTTAACTTAACTTCGACCATTAATCTTGGTTAGTTGCCCCAAATATGACAATCTCCTTCTGGAGGTTGAATTATCAATAAGTGTTCTTTGGTTTTAATGCTGCAACTGTTCAAAGCTACTAGTTAGACTTGCTTCAGACTTGTGGGCGCTAGGATCTGATTTACGATCATCCATGTTGTCTTGGGCCTCTTTGTGGAATTTGGCTTTTTGTGTTTTATCAATGTTCTGATCTAATCTTAAATGGTCTGATTCGCTCTGATACGCTACAATATGTAATAAACTGCATTTCTAAATCTGTAAAACTGCAGATATTGTCTTAAATAAAGTCTCATGATGCAAATTGTAATTTGTGGCCCTTCACATTTAATTTAATTTATACACACTACACAGTGTTATTTTACATGTGATTATATCATTTCTGTAACTGAACACAAACCTAAAAAACTTAAAGCATTGTTTAATTTGCATCTTTGTTCTATTAATTTATTTGTGTTAATGCTTGCAATTTATTTATTAGTACATATTTTATTGACTCTTCACTTGTCTTTGATAATGATTATAACATATTTATTAGGCTTGTAGTTTCTGCTGTTTTATTGAAGTTGGAATCAATAAAATTTAACTGGCATCTCTTGGTGTCATACAAGCTTATTTAATAGAATACTACATAACATTACAGTGATGTAAATATTGTAGTGATTTATTTTTATTTTTATAAGACCTGGAGATCTAAATTTACTCAATTAATACAAGATCTGTATATGTATAAGTTGCAAATTAGTAGTGAAATATAACAGAAAAAGAACGGAATAGTAAAAGAATATTTAAAACTAAGAGAAAAAAACATAAATCAATCAATCAATAAATAAACCTAACACCTGCCATGAATTTATGACATTAAAACTATATCAATAGATGTGAGATCAATTTCAAATGTTAAATATTTTCCATCCACACACACACCCCTTGGCCCTGGAATATTTGAAAGTGGGAGGAGCCATGGTGGAGACGACTTTGTCAACGACACCCTGGAGACGAGCGATGGAAAAGAAGACACTGTAGGTGGAGACCCAGGTGAAGCTAAGCAGATGAATAGCCAGGGTGACACCAGAGGGTCAAGGCGGAGCTGAGGGCTAATGTGACTGAGGTGGAGGAGGGGACCCGGAAGACTGTGGTAGAGCCAAAACAACTGAGGTCAAATGTGGAACCAGAGGCAAGGAGGAGCCAGATGAAAGGTGTGTTATACTTCATGAAGCGCTTCACAGACCAATCGGCGAGAGTAGCCGCTTGCAATCTGGGGTGGAATTGAAAGCGGAGACCAGTGTTAGATGTTTCTTAAAACAGATTTATGAATAGTATTGGATTTGAAGATGTAAGAATAAACCAGAAACAAATGTCATCATTGTCAGATGGTAAATTTGACCAATTGTTTAACAGCTATGTCATCGGCCGCACTGCTGATGTCGCTCTGAAAAAGCTGCACTGGCTGAGTCGGTGCCATGTAAAGTCGAACACACCTGGAGCCTGAGGGGTGAGGAAAACCATAGGAGTGGAATCCCATGGCCAAGGTGGGGCTGGGGGGATGAGGGAGCCCGGTGGAGTCAGTGGGATGACTGGCCAAGGTGGAGACGAGAGAACAAGGAGGCAAGGCGAATCTAATGGGTCGAAGGACCAAGGTGGAGTCTGGGACTCAGAGGCTGGAGGTGGAGACGGGATCTTCATGCCTATGTGGAGCTAGTTACTGAATGACAGGATGGGTGACAGGATTGAGCTGAGGCACTGACAGAAGCCATCAGAGGCATGGCTAAGGAACTGGCTGGTTCTTTGAGAGGAGGTGGGAGAGGGAGGCTGGGAGGGAACACAGGAGAACATTAGCTGGGTGGAGACTCAGGAGAGGTAGGAGATATAGGAGAGCTGGATGCTACCAGCTGAGATTCAGGAGCTTTAGGGTAAGTGGGGACAACCTCGCAAAACCAGTCTATGAAATACTTTTCAAAATGTCCATTTATTCCTTTAAATATCCAAATGCAGCACTAAGATCCAGTAGCACCAATAGAGAAATACAACCACGATTGGATAATAAGAGCAGGTCATTTGTAACTCTGATGTGAGCAGTTTCAGTACTATGATGCGGTCTAAATTCTTACTGGAAATCCTCACAGATACCATTTCTCTCTAAGAAGGAACATAGCTGAGAGGATACTGCCTTTTCTAGTATTTTTGACAGAAAAGGGGGATTTGAAATTGGTCTGTAATTTACTTATTTTCTAGGATAAAGTTGTATTTTTTTAATGAGAAGCTTAATAACAGCCAATTTGATGGTGTTAGGGACATACCCTAAAGACATTGGTGAATTATTAATATTCAGAAGAGGATCTATGACTTCTGAAAGCATCAATTTTAGTAGCTTAGAAGGAATAGGGTCTAACATACAATGTTGTAGGTTTTGTTGATTTGACAAGTTCATACAATTCTTTGTGTCCAATAGCAGAAAATGAGTGGGATTTTTCCTCAGTGGATCTAAAGTGCACTATCTGATGCAATACTGTAGCAGACAGCTGCATGGTTATAATTGAATAATAGTATTGATCTTGGAAGTAAAGAAGTTCATAAAATCATTATGATTTTCTATTGTGCTGTTGAGAAAGGTCTGTGTCTGTTGATGCTTTATTTTTCGTTAATTTAGCCAATGTCTGGGGTTGTGTTTGTTTGTTTGGTTCTTCTAAGAGAAACAAAAATTAAGCACATCTAGCAGTTTTTAGAGCTTTTCTATAAGTAGAAGTACTTTCCATGCTATACGAAATTCCTCTAGTTATGTTTTCTTCCAACTGCGCTCCATTTTCCGGGCTGCTCTCTTTAAGGCACGAGTGTACTCATTATACCATGGTGTTGGACAGTTTTCCTTACTTTTCCAAGTGTAAAGGAGCAACTGCATCTTAAATGCTAGAAAACAGAAAGTCATTAGTTTCTGTTACACCATCAAGTTTTTCTAAACTATTGGATATGCTGAGAAAACATACACACAGCAGATACACAGCAGAGCTTTCACTCCTGTCCTCAGTAAGACTGACAAAAAGTAGATAAGACATGTTTGATGTATGCATTTATTTTAATCAGAAACATACAACATGTATACAACGCATAACTGTTGTTACAAACATTAACATTTGGATTGATATCTTTATGAGTGTGAATGTGTTATCTGACGTACGCTGTATTACTAATACTAATAAAAGAGGCAAGTTGAAGTAAAAAATGTCTATTTTTGTCCCACACTTTTTGTCATACAATGAAGGGTTCTTCTTTAAATATCTCCAATTAATTTATTTCCCTCAAAATGATTTATTTGCCCCATTTGTTCACATTAACTTATAAAAATTGTTATGAACATCTAAAGTAAAACTCTATAATGAATTTCTCACCGTATTCAGTTTGTATTTATATCTAATGTACTTGAAAGACTAAAGAAAAACTCCATGTCATTCTATCCTAAACAAGAATATCCAGTTTGTCTGCACTTATTTGACCAAATGAACAATTGAGAAGCAGTATAAATTTATAAATCTGTTTCAGAATAAGTATTCATACTTTTTGCAGCAATGAAGATCAGATGGGACCCGATTTATATTTTGATTCAGAAAGTTAAATTGAAAAATAAAAATAAAATAAATCCAGACCAGGAAATAATGATTTTTTTTTACACATTTCCTTTTTGTCATATTTGCATAGAAGCCACTCCCTAGTACTCTCATTCAGCACAGAACTTCAAACATAACCTGTTTTCGAGTGAATCTTTGACTGAGTTTGAAAGCCTCAAAATGGCACAATTTTGTTTTGATGCTGAAAATACTTTAAACTGTCCGATCTGTCTGAATCTGCTTACAGACCCAGTGACTACATCTTGTGGCCACAGTTACTGTATGGACTGCATTGAGAGATCCTGGGATCAGGAGGTTTATAAAGGAGTGTACAGCTGCCCCAAATGCAGGACACAATTCAACCAAAGACCAACTCTCAGCAGAAGCACAGTGCTAGCTGAAATTGTAGATGGAATGAACCAGGAGGATCCAGCTGGACCTGAAGATGTGCAGTGCGATGTTTGCAAAGGAAGAAAACTAAAAGCCATCAAGTCTTGTCTGGTGTGTTTGGCTTCTTACTGCCAATCTCACATTCAGCCTCATTATGAGTCTGAAGCTTTTAGAAAACACAAGCGGGTAAATGCTTCCTCAAATCTACAGCAGCAGATCTGCCCACAACATCATAAAGCACTGGAGATTTACTGTCAGGATGACCAGAAGTGTATATGTGTAGTTTGTTTGGGGGGTCAGCACAGTGGACATAAAACAGTCTCAGCTGCTGATGAAATGGATAAAAAACAGGTAAAACAGTGTATTTGCTGTATGGGATGTTTTCAGAATGCATTATTTAACACAGGGAATTTTTAAAGGGGTCATGTGATGCGATTTCAAGTTTTCCTTTTTTCTTTGGAGTAAAGTCTTTTCTTTCATAGACTTAAGGCTCAAACACTTGATTGGCTGTTACCGCCAGTGCCATGTTGTGGAGATCCTGTTTTGACGCTGTTTTTTGAAACGTGTGTGTGTGTATGTGTGTTTTACAGTAGCCAACATTTGAAGTGGATCAAAACCTTTCATCGAAGTTATACTAAAACCAAAACAGTACCCATTTTGTCTTGGGACAATTTTGATGAACTTTTCTGATCCACTTCAAATGTTGACTACTGTATACATACATACATACATATATATATATATATATATATATATATATATATATATATATATATATATATATATATATATATATATACATATACATATATATATATATATATATATATATATATATATATATATATATATATATATATATATATATATATATATATATATACATATACATATATATATATATATATATATGTATATACACTCACTGGCCACTTCATTAGGTACACCTTGCTAGTACCGGTTTGGACCCCCTTTTGCCTTCAGACCTGCCTTAATTCTCATGGCATAGATTCAACAAGAAATTTAACAAAACATTCAACATTTCTCAGAGATTTTGGTCCATATTGACATGATAGCATTATCCAGTTGCTGCAGATTTGTCCACCACATCCCAAAGCTGCTGTGTTGGATTGAGATCTGGTGACTGGAGGCCATTTGATTAAAGTGAACTCATTGTCATGTTCAAGAAACCAGTCTGAGATGATTTGACCTTTGTGTCATGATGCATTATCCTGCTGGAAGTAGCCATCAGAAGATCGGTTCACCATAGTCATAAAGGGATGGACATGGTCAGCAACAATACTCAGGTAGCCTGTGGCATTTAAACGATGCTCAATTGGTACTAAGGGACCCAAAGTGTGCCAAGAACATATCCCTCACAGCATTACACCAGCACCAGCAGCCTGAAACATTGAGACAAGGCAGGATGGATCCATGCTTCATGTTCTTTACGCCAAATTCTGACCCTACCATCTGAATTTCACAGCAGAAATCGAGACTCATCAGACAGGCAACATTTTTCCAATCATCTGTTGTCCAGTTTTGGTGAGCCTGTGCGAATTGTTGCATCTGTCTTAGCTGACAGGAGCGGCACCTGGTGTGGTTGTCTACTGCTACAGGGTTCGACGTGTTGTGCTTGTGTTCAGAGATAGTATTTTGCATACCTTAGTTGTAGTTGCCTAAATGCATTAAGTTGCTGCCATGTGATTGGCTGATTAGCAATTTGGGTTACCAAGCAATTGAAAAGGTATAACCTAATAAAACGGCTGGTGAGTGTATATATATATATATATATACCCTGAAAAAGGCCAACTTTAGGTAAAAAATGGACAACCACAGCTGTTGGGTTAAATTTTTAAATTAAAACTTTAACCCAAAAGTTGGGTTAGTCCATTTTTGACCCAAAGTTGGGTTGAAACAACCCAGCATTTTTATATATATATATATATATATATATATATATATATAAGATTATGACAGTATATGTAAGAAACTGACATGAAGAAAGAAAAAATAGATAGATGAAACTGAAGGTGCAATACATGAAATTGTTTGTTGTATCGATTTTATTTCAATATTTTACAAGTTGATAAAAAGCAGCATTATTGTTGATTTTAAATCCATTCATAGGAGGAGCTGAAAATAAAACAGAAGGATTTCTTGCAGAAAACTAAAGACAGAGAAAAGAGGGTTCAAATGTTGAAGAAAGCTGTTGAGTCTCATAAGGTAAGTGTGATTGACAGCTGGGTTTAAGGCCAGTGTTGCAGTCAAAGTCCCTTTAAGGCAAGTCATTTTACTCAGTAGCCCTCTTTGAAACACTATTCGGGCAGCTATTTCAGTCATCCATGTACAGCTCCTATATCTTTGAATGGGGAGACATCAAATTCTCCAATACTGTCACCAAGCTTATGATTAAATTTCATAACTGAAATGACCAATGAAATGTGACAACAACTGTCTCATAAATTCTGTATGCTCAAATAGCATTACAACTTTTTCAGGCTGGACCAACCAATGCACTTGGACGAAATATAGGGAATACGTCATGTAAGTTGTCAAGTGCAAAGACTCTAAGTGCAGGTATTTGGACAAGGCGTTTCTCTGAGTCCACACTTTCATGATGTAATACAGCTTTGACTGTTGGGTAGAAGTCTGCTGCGGAGCTCGCCTAAGTGCAGGCTTGGCAGAAGTGAGCATCGAGGGAGCATAGCGAGAGAACCTTTCTGAAAGCTAAAATGACGAAGCTAAAATATTTATTACATAAATATACTTTGTGTTGGATCAGTTAATGTAAGCAAATGTGCAGGAGACACACCCACCTAAACTATTTCAATATTGCGATCCCAATGAGCAATCCTGTCTTTTAGTGCTAACGTCACAGTAAACGTCAAAACAAAGGAATGACTGGAAGTGGCCAGTACAAACCAGTACAGAGTCAGCTAAATAAGGAGCTTAAAATGCCATCTTTGATTGTCAGAATCGATGGAGTAAGGCTCCAATTAGAAATTTTATTGCATACTTGCTGCCATTGCCAGGCAAAAACTGATGCCAGCTGTGGTTAAAGGCAATAAAACGAGTGAACTTGACAGAAACGATCATCAAAAATGCTTGTGTTTGCAGCTTAAACTCATTGTCTTTCATGAATTATCGTTTGATTACGAGTCTAAAGATTTTTCATGCATGCCCACCTAATAAGAAATTGTGGAACAGGTTAATTAGTGATCATGAGACTAAACATAAAGGAACCCGTTTGTGTCACAATTGCCAAAAGTGCAATTGTAGAGAGAAGGAACTATGTTCTAGGTTTATGTTATTTGTCAGGTGTAGTTGCATTTGCTTACAATTGCCACTGTTAGTACATAGTTATAGGCAGAGCCGGCTTTGCCGACAGGCAACACAGGTGGCCGCCTGGGTTTGTTTCTATTTACTATACATGCTTAGTTTCTCTATTCGATAGGTGTGTGAGGATACTCCTGTTAGATCGTCCATCCATTGAGTGAGTGTGGACGAGTCGGCCAATCTGGTTCCTTCTGTTAAAGTTAACATTTTCCAATAACAATCGCAATCCCAGACAGTGAGTGACATTACATGTCCAGGCATTGTAAAAAAAAACATGCAAACAAAACTTGCTAGCTAGCTTTAGTGAAGCAGTCAGGGGAAATTTCTTCCTCCACCTAAGCTCCGCCCACAAAAAACTGTCACAGTGTTTACTAACTGGATACATAACATCAGCTGTTTCTCAATATGCATTCTTGTCTGTACTTGTGTTCTTGTGGGCTTGTGAAATCAACCAGTGTTTACAGTAAGTGTTAATGGCTACATTATGGTTAATATAGATGATTTTCTTTATTTCCACCAGATGGCACCAATCTGCTACCATTCACTGAATTAAAGCTTTAGAATAGGGTCCCTCGAATTCTGCCCTGCAGAGTTTAGCTTCAGCCCTAATCATCCTAATCAAGCTCTTCACATTCTCTAGAAAGTTACAGGTAGCTGAGTTTGATCAGTCCGAGCAGTGCAGTGGCCCTCCAGGATCATATTTCAGGAAACTTTTTGTAGTGTGTCAAAGTAATCTTAAACTCGCTAACAAATTAACAGTTAGACATTAAAATAATACTAAAGGCATGATAGCACATGTTTTGGGAACTAGTGTTTAACATCAGCTTGTGCAAATACAAACTTAAAGCACAACATTATTATTAATGTGTCTATATCTCTACTTGAAAATCAGAGATATTAACTATTATTTTCATTTTCCTAAACACTCAGCTTTTAAGATTAGACTCCTAACCGGCTGCGATACATAACTCTTTTTAGGATCGTATGTCATGTATTCATCATAAGAATAGCTTAAATATTTCTTATGTTTATTAAGATGCAACCAGACGTTGTCAATACATCCAACAATTTACAGCTAATTGAAGTGTTTTTTGTTTTTCCTGACATTGCTCCACACAGGCAGCGGTGCAGAACAGTGAGAGGATCTTTGATGAGCTCATCAGCTTCATTCAGAAAAGACAAGCTGAGATGAGAGAGAAGATCAGTGCTCAAGAGAAGGAAGTACAAGAAGTTGAGAATCATATACAGACACTGGAGCACGAGATCAGAACTCTGCAGAAGGATAACAATACATTGGAGCCACTTTTGCATACAGAAGATCACATTCATTTCTTCCAGGTTATAGAAAGCAATTCAGAGAAAATATATTTGATGATAATTTTTTGTTGTTGTTGCTGTTGTTGTTGTTTTAGAATATTTTTTTTATTTTTTTTTTATTATAGAATTACCCTTCCTGTTCGGAATTCCTTTCATACACAATCTTATTAAGGGATTTTAATAATCTCCTGAAAACTGAGAATGTAAACAAATCTCTCTCAGAATTGAAAGAGCAACTGGATAAAATATGCGAAAAACACATGGGCAGAAAATCAGGTGAATCGACATTAACCATTCAGCTTTTTATAAGTATGTACCAAGTGACCAAGAATTAAAATTTCTAAATATTATCTCAACCAGGGCCGGCCCGCGGCATATTAGGCGACAGGCAGTTGTTTTCTTGTGACAATCGTGTGCTCCTACACCCATATATTAATCAAAATAATTTCTGACAGTTAACATAATTTAAGTACTGATCTATCATCAAACTGAAAAAAATAAAATAATGTTAGTATAAAATTAAATTGACCAAAAAAAATAAAATAAAAGGATTTGACAATATGTAATGTTGGATTAATTTAAACACTTTCTGCATCATGACATATATATAATACATCATCATAACACATTAAATATGTTTGGTGCACGCATTTAAAATAGTTTTGCCATTTATCCGCTTAAAATTTCCCAAAAAATCTGTGAAAAAAATTATCAGGGGAACAAGGCAGGAACCAACGCAAAGAAGAGGAGCAGAAAAAAATATCAATATAGAAATAAAAATCACAAGTTAATGACAACAAAATGTTCAAAAGAGACCATCAAAATAAAGTGTTACCCTCAAAGGTTTTATAACAGTATCTATCTCAGTGATAATTATTATTCTGTGAATTCTTATATAATGTATATCATTTTGTGTCTAAATTCATAGTTGATGATATTTTGAGGTCAAAAAGAGCTTTCATTTTCAAAAGAAAAGCAAATGTAAAGGAGATTGGTAAGATTTATTTATTTATTTTTTTTACAAGAAAATCCAAACACACACATTTAGAAATTCCATAAATAATTTTTTTTTATATTATGTTATTCATTCTGTTTAACTCTGTTCCTTATTTTATGCTTCCATCTTCAGAGCGCTGTCAATTGGAAATAAATGTTCAGTCATTGGGTAAGCATATTCAATTTCAAGATTATGAATACATGCTCTGCCGTGTTTTTTTTTTTTTTTACATTTTGTTAATTTGTTGTTATTGGTGGTTGTTTGGTGGTTGCTTTTTGCAACTCATTCAGTTTAATTCTGTTACTCATTTTATACTTCCATTTTCAGAGCGCCATCAATCGGATATAAGAACTTGGCCTTTGGGTATGTGTATGCATTTCAAACCACTGAACAAATTTAATTATGAATATATGCTCTGCCTTGGAATTTGTGTTTTTGTGGGTTTGTTTTACGGTGTTACCAGTGGTTGTTTGATTGTTGCTTTTTAAACTCTGTTACTCTTTCAGTTTAACTCTGTTACTTATTTCATACTTCCATCTTCAGAGCGTCATCAATTGGATATAAGACCTCGGACAATGGGTAAGAATATGCATTCTGAACGACTGAACAATTTTAATTATGAATATACAGGCATGGCCAAAAATATTGGTAAATATGATCAAAGGAGGCTGTGAAAATTAAACTGCATTGTTAATCCTTTTGATCTTTTATTTAAAAGAATCACAAAAATCTAACCTTTTATTGGATATTAATAATTTAAAATGGGGAGAAATATCATTATGAAATAAACGTTTTTCTTTAATACACATTGGCCACAATTAACGGCACCCTTTTCTTCAATACTTTTTGAAACCTTCATTTGCCAGTTTAACAGGTCTAAATTTTCTCCTATAATGCGTGATGAGGTTAGAGAACACAGAGACCATTCCTTCATCCAGAATCACTCCAGACCCTTAAGATTCCCAACTTCTTCTCTTCAGTTCACCCCACTCATTTTTTACATGGTTCAGATGACTGAATGGCAGTTATCTTTTGCTGCACATCAAAAATATATTCTTTGTTTTTTCTCATTTTGATGGATGATTTAGGGAATTTGGGCTTTGTTTTCCCTCCAATTTATATTTCTGTGAAACAGGAAGACATGGCTGGATAATTTCATGTTCACAATCACCCTGGAGTGCATAAAAAATGGGAATATGAATGGGAATATACTTCAGAAATATTTTACTCAAAATAATTTCTAGGGATGCAAATAATTGTGTCCAACGTGTATTTGAGAAAAACATTCATTTCATAATGATATTACCCCCCATTTTAAATTCTTAATATCCAGTGGAAGTTTAGATTTTTGTGATGATTTTTTATTTTTTATAAAAGATCAAAATGATTAACAATGCAGTTTTATTTTCACAGCCTCCTTTGATCATATTTACCAAGGGTGCCAATCTTTTTGGCCATGACTGTATGCTCTGCCTTAGAATGTGTGTGTGTTTCTTGTTTTTTATTTACATTTTGCTCTGTTGTTGCTGAAGTGTAATAAGTGGTTATTTGGTGGTTGCATATTTGTCCACAGTAAGTCAAAACAACCTTCTTTGAAGATTCTATGATCATAAAGGGACAAAAGACGAAAAGAAAATGTATACAAAAATTTCTACATTTTTATTCATTTAACAGTGTGTAAGGGAAGAAAAATAACGTAGGAATTCAAAGAGACGCAGACTAAACAGAATTTTAGCACTTAACTCATGTTCACACTCTTTACTCACTGAAACATGCTTGTTTAACTTTTAAAATGAAGAAATCTCCCCATATTTCAGCTTTCAACAAAACAGGGAAAGCAGTATGGCCCAGGACGTAAGTGTATTCAGATATCATACTTGCAAATTTGCATTTATTATTTGATTTAGCATCTACTAAAGTATTTTATTCCTGTGTAGAAAATAAAAGCTTAATATGGTATGGGCATATAGCTGTGTGTATGTCAGCTGTTTTGTGAATGTGACTCATATTTAGAGCCATTTCACAGCTTTAAGAAAGCATATTCATTGTTTTTAAACAACAGTTATCATACATGCACGTTTCTTCTGATTTTACAACTATTTTTTATTCTTATTTCTTATTCTCAATGTTAAAGCTTGCTCCTAAAAAAATATGATTGCAGGAATCGCACTGATCGGATGAACAATGATTACTCATACATATCTGATGATGATGATCTCTATGGATAGATGGAGATGTTTCCACTTATCTCCTGATGACACTTTAATCTGCATCTGGAATCTGGAACTCATCATTCCTTCATAGAGTACAGTGAAAGGTCAGAGTATTAATGCAAAAAAAAAATGGAAATGATCTGAATCTAAAGGACCTTGTTATAGTGTTTGTTTATTAGGCTATTGTTGTCTTTTGCTTCCCTGTACATATATGGCTTTAACAAACTATTATTCATGGGGGTTTGTACATATTATTATGGGGTTTGTGAAAGCAAACCAGTCTACCTTTGGAATTTTTCTTTCATTCAATAAAATAGTACATTTAAAAACAATGCTAAACAAAGTGCTGTTGGATATTAATATTAAAGGGTTAGTTCACCCATAAATGAAAATTAAGCCATAAATTACTTACCTTGTAGTCATCCTAGGTGTATATGCCTTTCTTCTTTTCTTTGATCTTTCAAGCTGTTTGATGCCACTCAGCAAGATAATTTTAATAAAAAGCGCATCCATTTAAAAAAGTATCTTCACATGGCTCCAGGGGGTGAACAAAGGCCTTCTATAGTGAATTGATGTGTTTTTGTAAGAAAAAAATATCCATATTCAAAACATAATAATCACTTAAATCTAGCTTGCGCTCACAGCTGTAAACGAAGCAGTTTCGGGGGAATGACGTATGAGGTCAGCATTGTGCAGCCGCCGGTGAATCTCGTGAACACCAACGTTTGTTAACAGGAGCAAAGGAAGCAAAGTTTCCTTACTTTTAGCAAAGGAAAACCAGTCTCCTCTTGGCTTATATCAAAAACCTCCAACATTCTTCTTTACAAATCCACGTTTTGAACTTCTAATTACAACTGTGAGCGCAAACTAGATTAAAGTGATTATTATGTTTTGAATATGGATATTCTTTTTTTAAAAATGCATCGATTTGCAACAGGAGGCCTTTGTTCACCACCTGGAGCCACGCAAGACACTTTTTTTAATGGATTATGTTTTTATTAAACTTCTCATGGACCGATGGAGTGCAACACCTGCTGAGTGGCATCAAACGGCTTGAAAGATCAAAGACAATTTTTAAAATAACTCTAACTGAATTTGTCAGAAAGATACAGCTAGGATGACTTCAAGGTGAATAATTTATGGTTTAATTGTCATTTTTGACTGGACTAACCCTTTAAGCATGAATAGATTTGAACACAAACAACAAAATGATTTACACATAGACTGGGTATTCTAAATTGTAGAAGGTTTTATCTGTTGGATCATATTTTAAACACCTTTATTTCATTTTTTAATTATTTGATAGCTGGCCATTAGGTGGTGCTATAATATGTGAACATACTGTATATTTTTACTTGAATTTTGCGGAATAGAATATAAGTTCTTGAATTCAAGTTAGGCTAATGAACTGTACTACATGGTTGAGGAATTGTGTATGATTATTAAATATTAATTAATATGTTTAAAATAACTTTAATTATTTATTCTAAATTGCTCCTGTTTTATTTAAGCAGTTTGTGTGTTACAGTGAACATGTCTTGGATAAATCACATTCAGTAATAATGAACTAGATTATCCAAATGCATAAGAATGTCAGCACACACTGATAACACATCAGTGAATGTATTTAGTGATCAGATCAAAATATTTTAGACATCATTTACTGCTTTATTTATTGCTGAGCAA
This sequence comes from Carassius carassius, assembly GCF_963082965.1. Classification (NCBI taxonomy): domain Eukaryota; kingdom Metazoa; phylum Chordata; class Actinopteri; order Cypriniformes; family Cyprinidae; genus Carassius; species Carassius carassius. Next base: position 3,210,955 of record NC_081784.1, read on the forward strand.
ATATGCTATGTTAAAGAACAATAGCACACTATATTCATCAGTTCAGACAAAGTGATACATTTGGTGTGTTTTGGCATGTTCTTCATATTGGAGGGAAAAAGAGATGTCTTGAACACTTTTAGGTATTTTAGCACCTTAAATGGGACAGACACTTCATTGCAATTACCAGATTATTGATTACATTTAAACCTATGCCACTTGCTCCTGTGGAACACAAGAGAAGATATTACAAATAATGTTGGTTTATATATACACACCTTTTATTTATTTATTTGTTGTTCCATGGAAGAAAGAAATGCATACAATATTGGGGTGAGTATATTAATAATAATAATAATAATAATGTGCCTTTATTGATGTGATGGCATGAATTTTCTGCAAATCTTTGCCTTTTATTTTCTTTGTGTGAATTTACATTCCCAATCAGATTAGACAGTTCACCCCCACACCTTTTTTTTTGTCTGAATTTGAATGTCAGCTAAACATGCATAATTTTTACAATATTAATATAAGATGTTCTTTGTTCAGATGAAGTTATTTGATATTGTTTAAATAATGTTCTTAAAAAAATCTAAATCAAAAACAAACAAACACGGGGGGGTCGGTCAAACATTTATTTGGCCTAATCGTACAACATCTTATTAACACTTGGAAATGTTAGCAAAATAAAGAGTCAGAAAATGTATGTACAGAGACTTAACAGAACAAAAATATATATTTAATAAAAGCAGTGGTTTAATTCCCCTTTGTCACAAACTTTGAAATGTGTAGCTGGATCTGATTAAAACTGTAAAACATCATTAAAAACAGACTAAGACTAAAACCTATTCACTCTGCAGATCTTCTGACACCCTACAGTTTTTGGGGCGAAAAAATTGGAATGTAGAGCTATTTAAACACTTTAAAAAAAGATTATTCATTTATTTATTTTGTAGTTTTACATCGTCCCGTAACCATCTCCTAAGAGGACAATTAGTCATTTCCCTCATCAGCCCTGAAAAATCAGGGATCAGATGAGGTTTAAAGAGAAAAATGACTGAAAAGACTGTGAACAGGGAGCCACGCTCTTCCATCCGCTGCTCTTCCTCTGAGGCGGAAATTCCATCAGTCATTCCAATCCATACACAGAGCAATTTACAGCCCTCCCCCCCCCCCAAAAAAACCCGCTCTTGACATGCGGCAGCACGGAGCTCACTGACACTGGACTGGACAAACCGTGAACTAGAGACTGTTATCAGCAAAGGTGGTAAAAGAACTCGGTTTCTCTGTAGTATTGCTGTAACTTTACGATTGTGGCTCAAGTCTCATATATTTATATATATATATATATATTTATATATTTCAATCTCAAAAAGAAAAAAAGGATAAAGATAAACAGTCTAGGTTGCCACAGTGAAGTGAGATCACTCTGCAGCCGGCTCCGGGTCCGAGGCTGTGGTGGGCGTGGTCTCTTCAACAGGGGCCGGGGTCTCATCAGATTTTGTGGTCTCCTCTGTGGGTGCGGCTTCTGTTTCCTGGGCGGGCTCTTCTGCTTTAGGCTCCGCCTCTGCTTTAGGCTCCGCCTCTGCCTCAGGTGCCGGTGTCTCATTGGTTTCTGCCGCAGCAGGCTCCTCCTCTTTGGTTTCCGTAGCAGCCTGGGCGGTCTCCTCGGGTTTGTCTTCGGTGGTGGGTGTGGCTGCGGGCGCTGCGGGCTCCGCTGCGGGCTCCGCTGCCTCGTCACTTCCCTTCTTGTTCTTCTTCAGGGAAATGCCCTTGAATTTGAAGGAGTTCTTCAGTGAGAATTTCTTCTTCTTCTTGGTTTCCTTTGCAGCTTCACCGTCGGATTTGGTAGCGTCACCTTCAGTAGCTGGAGCGGCTTCGATGCCATCTCCGGCCTCCGTTTTGGCAGCCTCCTCCTTGGCAACCTCCGTAGTTCCATTTCCTTCTGCTGCCACGGCTTCTCCATCTGGCTTGGTGGATGCGTCGCCATTGGTTTTCACATGGCCATTTTCCTGAAGAGAAAAGCAGAATGAGAGAAGATAAGCCAAATGCATGTTGGCACACACACAGTCAATAGAAAAGCAAAAGGGTTATGCTTGTTTTTATAGTGGCAGTACATATTAAATGCTTGCTTTAATAATATAGTTTATAGTACAAAGTGTTAGTTATATTTTCTCTCATTCAATTTCTCTACCTCATTTTGATCCAAAACCAAATATTTTTAATTCCTTTAATTTATGTGTACCTCTATTTTTATTTATAAATAAATATTGAGACCATTAGTTAAAAAAAAACCCCAGTATTATGTAAAAGTAAACCTCACAATACAGCAATATTAGATGAATTGAGATTTAAAGATCAGTCTGCTCTTCACTGTAGTGCCTAAACCTTAAAATACCCAAAATATATAAATTACTGCTTAATACAGGACATTTAGAAAACAGTGTATTTTATATGCAGAAAATACTCTGAGGATTGCTATATTTTACATTTATTTACATAAATGTTAGGTAAAAAATGTTAGCCTGAATACACTGTAAGTCGCTTTGGATAAAAGCATCTGCTAAATGCATTAATTTTATTTAATGTAATATTTAATTACATTAAAGACAGAAACAACACCCAGAAACCCAAAAGCAGAAGTGCATAGTAATTACACACTACGTCCACTAGAGGCGATATTGAGCTACTAAATACAATCCACTGCTTAGAAAGCCAGCCACTACCAGAGAGAACAAAGAAAAGGGAGACAGCAACCCTAGAACGGTGTTTAAAACAACACCTCCCTCTAAAACACCCTTTTCACCTTTTTTTCATCATTTAGATGATGTATCAACTGGGCAATATAGCCTTGCGTTATGGTAACTTGCTCTATTCAAGTATTGGGGTGTTTAAATCACATGCATAAATATATGCAAAATAATGCATTGAGTTGATTAATAAAGAAAATAGCTCTCTTATTACATATGGAGGGGGAAGGGTGCATATGCATTAAGGGGGATGGTGGATGGAATGATTATTAATGAAGCACCAAAGGAATGGTCCATGCATTCACACACGCAGACACTCACGCATGCATTGCATTGTTTGCAAATCAGCAGAAGCGCTCTGCTTTATTTGCATGCAGCTCTGCAACCTTTTGTTCTCAATTCGAGTTACAACCAGTTTCAGCGCCAATACAAGACCACAGAGTGCTTGATAACTAACTAAACTAACTAAAATTTGTTTGGAAATGACATTTTAAAAAAGAGATAACACGCAAGACAGAGAGAAGTTTAAAACAGATTTTCCAACTTAAACCCTCAAAAATTCAACACAAAATCATCCTTCAGAACGGATGATATAGAAGCCATAACCAATTTGATATTCACAAATTTTAACAGTAAAAAATGAATTGTTAGATAAATTAGATTATTAAAAGGTATATATATATATATATATATATATATATATATATATATATTGATAAGATCCCATTCAGATATATCAAAACACTGGTAGTTCAATCATAAAAGTCCTTGTAGATTCTCACCTGACCATTGGCTTTATCAGCCACAGCTTTTCCGTCCACTGTAGCTTCACCTTTAGTCAACTGAGCACCCATCCCTCCTCTCTGTCTCCTTCAAAGCGTTAAAAAGGAAAATAAAGGCAGAAAAAACCCTGTAGAGACGGTGAGCGAGCGTTTAGATTCCTGGCGTGTTTTTTAATCAGCAGACACAAATAATCAGCAGACACAAATAAAGGCTGCTTTCTGGTAGTAAATCCACACGGCTCTGCGGGGAGAGCAAACTAAGAGTTTCACAGCTACAAGTGTGAGTGTTTGTCTGCGTGACTCCACCCAGCAGCTGCGCCACCCAATCTGTGTCAGAGGGCTGGTGTTTCATCTGCCCCATTCAACCACACCACTACAAACACTAATATTAACTACAACCACTACAAACCACTACAAACAACTAATATTAAGGACTTTATTAGGGATTTTATTGATGATTTGAAAAGTAAACTTTCACATCCTATCCATTTATCTGATGAAAGGTATTAAATGGTGCGAACATAGGAGTGAATTTTAAATAATGTCACTACTTTTGTTAAGGATATCATTTTTGTCAGGTCTGCAGTAATGTCTAACATGAAAAACTGGAAGGAATTTTTCAGGTGTTTCTTCATTTGTACTTTCTCTAGCTAAAACATTTCAGACTAAAGATAAGATTATATTAGATTATATTAGATTAGATTAGATCCAACTTTATTGTCATTATGCAGAGTAAGTACAGAGCTAATGAAATGCAGTTAGCATCTAACCAGAAGTGCAAGAATATAGTTTTTTATATACATATCTTGTCTAAACATGTTTAAACTCTCTTACTTGATTAACCATACATATTTTTTTAGGAAAAATACTGTTAAAATCTATCAAATATGATGCATCAGACTTTAAAGGAATGTTAATTTGTTCATCTTTCAATCATCATTGTATTGCATTGCATATGTTCTGAAACTACAGAGCTTTGATCATAAAACTAAGTATTTAAATATATTATTGGGAACTACAGACAACTGATATGTGTTATGTAAGTATAAAGCTCTCATTGAATTTCTCTAGTCAAAATGCTGTAAACTAAACATGGGTTCTTGAAACTTTTGTTGCAACTGTTAATGAATTTCTGAGTTTTTCGCTATCATTTCTCATCCTTTTAATCGTTTGTGAACTGATGCCTTTAACTAAAGCCAGTTCTATGATAACATCATCACACAGGAAGTGACATCATTCTGGAGGGAAAACATCAACACAAGCATTAGTGAGTGTTTGCAATGAATTTAAAGGATTCTGTGATGTTTTGTTAGCTGGTTGGTGTTAGTTGGTTTGCAAAAGCAGTCCATCCTGTAAAAATTAAAGTAAAATTGGTTTGATAATGTCAACATTCCAAAAAAATAGTTAAACTCTCAGTCCATCACTGAGCAATGGCTAATGTTAGCTCTCTGTTTCCATTCTGTTCATTTTCTTGCCGTTGTCTAAATAGTCAAGCTGTAATTAAATTGCCTGAGTTTGACCAAAGCATATTTCTGAATGTCTGCTCTACAGTTTTATAGAAATATAAAATACAGTATTACAGGCATGAGCCATTTTTATCTTTCACAGAACCCTAGTAGAAGAAAAAAGGTCTTTCAGTATCATTTTAAATACATCCACCGTTAGCTTGTGGAACAAATATCTTTTTGCTGTGAAATCTTTAATTGTTTTTATAAAGTAAACATAAGAATAACTTTTATATTGTTAGCAAGATGTGAAAATGAACATTTACTAGACCAAAGAAACTATATATATATATATATATATATATATATATATATATATATAATTATTATTATTTTATATATAGACAAATCATGTTAAAATGTGAATATCATATATGATCCATCAGGCTTTTGAGCAACGTTTATTTGTTCATGTCTCAATAATCAGTGTTTTGCTTTGCATTATATGTTTAGAAATTACCACACTTTGATTATAAAACTAAGCATTTACTGTACTGTAATCTTACTAAGAAATATTATTGGGATATACAGAGAGACAACTAATATTTCTATGCATTTTATGAAAATAATCTTTAAAGTGATATAGTTATAAAAAATATCTCACTGATTTACATTAAAAGCTATCAGAATGTCATTTTATTTTTTTGGCCATGTGAATTTCGCATCTGCATATTTTAGCTCTGCTTGTGCCTCTGAATAAATCTGTGGTGGTTTACCTCCTTGAGTATGAGCTCCATATTATCACTATATCATATATGAGCCTTAAAATTCACATATGCAAACTTTAAATATATATATATATATATATATATATATATATATATATATATATATATATATATATATATATATATATATATAGTCTAAAGGTTCAATAAATTATTACTAAATAAATACATTTATTAGTATATTATGCTTTACAGGGTTAAAACCCTGTATTTAAATGTCTACTGTAAGTGCTTTATAGTACGTTTTTAGGTTTGTTTGTTTTTTGCATGAGGGAGACAAAGTTCTTTCTGTGCTAATCAATATTGTATCACAGACGCTGTTGATAGAGCTTAACTTGTCCTGAACCCGGAGCATTCCTGTAGCAGTGGAAGTGCTGAAATGCCACATGGTTTTAATGCCCCACCCAGCGCTGTAAAGATGACATGCAGTGCCCCGACCCCCTGCCTCTGGTATGATGGGAATGTGTTTGCCACCCAAAGATCCCTGCTGTCATTCAGCACACTATGATCTTCACACAGGGAAATGAGCCCCGGGGCTGCTGGGTAATTCACCCCCATGGCCTGGTGGGTGGACGGGGATGTGGGTGAAACAAAATCCTCTAGAAAGGATTTTGCGTGTTCCTCAGAAGAGAGAGAACGAAATGATTCTTTGCTAAATTACAGGGAAATTTTATAAAAAACAAAACAAAAAAAAAACAAATCACATGAACTTATTGTATATATAGTTAAAGGATGTTCTTTTATGGACTAAGGACTTTTTTTGTTTTTGTGTGTGTTCCAGTGAGATATTTTTTATTTTGGGGTTGAACTAGCTATGTAACTAATTGTATTTTTAAATTCTTAATTCTTTCGTTTTAAACAGTGCTAATATAAGCAGATTCTTACCACTCATTCATGACTAAGTGAAGCGGTTGTGTGTGTGTGTATGTGTGGACTGTTCTCTAGAATAGGAGTGGGAGGGGAGGAACCTTTAGAGGGAAAACGGAGTGTGTCGATATGTGTGTAAGAGTGGGAGGCACAGCTGTAGTATAGATGTGAGAGCTGCAATGTTAGTGGGTCAGTGTGCCAGCTGCAGTTTAATCATCTGCTCTCTCTCTCTGTCTCACACACACACACACACACACACACACACACACACACACACACACACACACACACACACACACACACACACACACACACACACACACACACACTCCACTCATATTCTTTAAAGGAAAAGTTCACCCAAAAATGAAAATTTGCTAAAAATCTATTCACCCAGGCCATCTAAGATGTGGATGAGTTTGTTTCTTCACCAGAGCAGATTTTTGGATAAATTCGCCAATAGATCCTGTGCAGTGAATGGGTGCCGTTAGAATGGGTTTCTAAACAGCTGATAAAAACATCACAATAATCCACAATTAATCCACACAACCCCAGTCTATCAGATAATATCTTGTGAAGTGACAAGTTGCGAGTTTGTAAGAAAAAATATCCATAAAGACATTTATTTTTATATATGTATTTTTACTTCAAAAAGTTGCTTCAAGCTAAAATATGCCCTCTATCCATAATATTGCTTTCTTTGTAGAAAAAATATCTTCTGAATCAGGAGAGAAATGTGAACAGATCAAGCACTGTTGACCCAAACAGTTGTGTCCAAAACAGTTCTAAACAAATATGTGGGTGGATTTTGATGCAAGACATCAAGAGGAGATTAACTTTTTCACTGGAAGATTTGTTATTATAGATTATGGACTTTATGGTGTTTTGGCCAGAAGTGAAACATCTTGATGGATTTGTTTCTTAAAGATGCAAAGCTTTTCAGTTCACATGATATTAACTGATGGACTGGAGTGCTGTGGATTAGTTGTGGATTATTGTGATGTTTTCATCAGCTGTTTGGACTCGCATTCTGACGGCACCCATTCACTGCAGAGTATCCATTGGTGAGCAAGTGATGCAATGCTACATTTCTCCAAATCTACTCTTATGAATCATCCACATCATGGATGGCCTGTGAGTACAATCTGATAATCATGTTCTCCAGCATGATTTGAGATCCAAAGAGCATGACTCATTTACTTGCATTTAAATAATCAGCTATACTTTATTTTGATAATCCACATTAGACATTTTACTAACATTTTACTTTAAATACTTCTACTAACTATAAATAACTACTTGTCAACTAACTCTCATTAACTTGCAACCACATAACAACTCTCTCATGAGAGGATTAGTCGACTGTTAGGTTTTCACAGTCAGACTTTTGTACTCTGCTGCTCATGTAAATCATGTCTGATGTTCTTTAACAGTTCCGCCTACAGCAAAACTGAAAGTGTGTGTTTGAGTGTGTTCCTGCAGACCAGGAGCCAAAAACACAACTGCGTAAACAGTCTCACCCCCCACAGCCATTTCAAACTCTCAGGCCTTGTGCTTCTTGACTATCTCATTTCTTTGCAGTCATTCTGCATGTTAATCCAGATGTAGTCTTGCACAGCAAGACCACCGACTCTCAACATAATATTTTCAACCACTTTGGAGCTTATTTTAATCAATAAATCTCCATAGAACCCCCCCCCCCCAAAAAAAAAAACATATTTTTATCTGGCCAAAATATATTTAAAATTTATGTGGTGCACAGTGAAGCTCAATAAAATATGTTTCTGGAATAGAACATATATTCAGTTTCTACTTTAATATAACAATATATATTCCAAAATGTTTTTCAGGGGCAAGAAAATACATTTTCATTTTTACAATTATCCTGCAAACTGCAAATGTGGATGGAATTGTTGATTTTTATTCAAATGCACTATATATTTACACGTTTTATAAACAACAAATAATTTTTTTTAAATTTATTAAAATCATTTCACAGAGAGGCACTGCACTGTACATTTACGGAAATCACAGAACAAATGAGCAGAAAACATTTGGATGAGACAGAAGTACTCGCTCTTTCCCAGACTCCTTCAGCTCATTCTCATTCTATTCCAGTTTCACGTTTTCACTGATCTACTGCTGCTCTCAGGTTGCCATAGTGCTGCGTTTCTGTTAGCGCGTACAACGGCGTGACCCATTTTTCAACCCCCCCCATCCCACCATCATCCCTCGCCCTCAATAACCTCTCTTTCCCCTCCTCCAAACGACAGAAACCCTTCCACAATCCAAGTAAAAACGACTCAAAATGTACACTTTTCTAAATGGGTAATTTGTTATTAAATAAAAACCATCCATTATCGCCATAGAGTGATATGCTGTAAAAAGTTTCAAAACAAAGACTGTTAGATTAATCACTAGGTTTTCTTTTTTCTTTTTTTCTCCCAAGGCTTTTTCTCCATGCTGTAACCGATGGAGTTTTGGTTCCTTGCCCCTGTCGCCGCTGGCTTGCTTAGTTGGGGTCACTTCATCTACAGCGATATCGTTGACTTGATTGCAAATAAATGCACAGACACTATTTAAACTAAACAGAGATGACATCACTGAATTCAATGATGAACTGCCTTTAACTGTCATTTTGCATTATCGACACACTGTTTTCCTAATGAATGTTGTTCAGTTGCTTTGACGCAATGTATTTTGTTTAAAGCGCTGTATAAAAACTAAAGGTGACTACAGGCGCAGATTAACGCACAGGCTATCCAAGGCTCCAGCCCTAGGGTCCCCACGTGTGTGATTCATGTACAGATCTAAGGTCTGAAGAGACTCACAGGGAACCATACAGGAGAGAAGCCAGTCAGTTAAGTTTGTGGCAAAACCTTTTACAGTGCTTGAGTGTTGTTGTCTTTCATATAATCAGAAAATAGAACTGAAATTCTATTTATTACAAGATGATTAGTTAAAACAAATAAAAACTGCACCTATTTTTCCAGTGATGTATTTGGTCACTAAGAATTTGTTAAAATAATGGGTAACACTTTATTATGATGGTCCCCCTATAGATAGTCTTCAAAATCTTGCCTCACGAGGAGACAAATCTAATACCATTTGTAGCTTTTATAGGAATTTATAGTGAAAATTGTGCCCTACCATCACATTCACATCTATGAAACCAATAAATAAATTGCTACTAGAACATGTAATTGTTTTAAAGAGCACATATTCCTTCATTGATCACTTGACTCTGCTTTCAAAATGCACCAGATTTATGCATTTAAATGTAAAATGAACACAATTTTATTATGGGGGGTGTACCCCTGGAACCCTAGAGGAACCAATGGGCACCCACCAAAATCTCACAAATTCCTGTGGGGACACTGGGAATGCAAAGGAAACACTGTATCAGCTGTCTCAATGTGTGTGTCTATGCCACTTCATCTTATTATTTGTGTGTGCACCACTAAATACATTTCTCCAGTAAAGCATTATATTTTTAGGGGGGGAATTTACTAGCAGTTGAAAATTGTTTCTGCACCAAATATTTTTCAGTGTGCATAAACCATTCAAATCAGACCTACATCTGATTAAATGATGCCACAATTTCAACTTTTTATTTTATTTTATTTCTTAATAATTCTTTTGATTTTTTTAAGAATCAGAATGAATTAAGGTGTTTTCTGAAAAAATATCAAAAGTTTGTTTAAAACTAATGAATGAATTAATTAATAATTTTTAATGGAAGATTTTTAATTTTTTAATTTTTTTATCAGATAAATCAATAATGACTTTTCACATGTGAATTCAGAGAGTTTTATATAAAAGTCTTTACTTAAAAGTCATGTTTTTGATATTATATGGTGTTTTGATTTCCTTATAGGAGCTTGAAAGTCTCCATTCTTTGCAATTGCATAGTAAAGAGCGACCAGCACAATTAATTAAAGATAGAAGATAGAAAATCATACAGGTTTGGTTTAGAACAACATTATGGTGAGTGAATGACATATTTTTTTATTTTGGGGTGAACTAGAGTGAATTTTTATGTTGTACTGTACAGCAGATCTCTCTCTCTCTCTCTCTCTCTCTCTCTCTCTCTCTCTCTCTCTCTCTCTCTCTCTCTCTCTCTCTCTCTCTCCCTGTGCATGTGTGTGTTTAATAATCTGATTATGATTTCATTTCATAAGACATTCATGCATATGAACCAAAAAAAAGAGCTGACATGATTTATAAATCAGGAGCATAATCACAGTATTTACATGACTGGATTACACACACTCTCTCTCTCTCTCTCTCTCTCTCTCTCTCTCTCTCTCTCTCTCTCTCTCTCTCTCTCTCTGAGTATGTAGTGTCCAGCTAGACACATCTGGTGCTATTTGTCTTTATGGCTGAAAAAGTTTCAAAGCAGGAAGTAGAAAGACATCCTGGATTTTAACAGGGCAGCACATCCTCTTAAATACACACACATTCGGGATGTAGCACAATACTATAATCCCAGCTGAGAAAAATGTGTTCTAATAGTATTTAACTTTCCCATTAATGGTATAAATTAACATTACTTGAACATCCAACTACATTTGTGATGTTATTAAGACCAGATAACGATTACTTTAAAAAAAAACAAAAATTCTATTAATGTTACTGGAACATTATCATACAACATCATAACGTCGAGAGAATCTTGCCAGAATATTCTGAGAATGTTTCCTGAATGTTATCTGAGATGCTACAGACTCCATAACTAGAAGGGCTGCGTCAAAAATACCTTTACAGCAGCAACTTTGGCATCTGGCAGCATTCAGTAATTTGTGGGAAACCCAGAACTGTGAAACAGAGGTCAAGTCGAAAATCTAGCCATCCCTCGTAAAAGTCCAGCTTTCAACATATCCTGTGTGTGTGTTTGAGTTAAGTAAGTTACGTAAAATCACATGAAGAATGTGAGGTTTTTGGAGTTCAGCTATCTGAACCGTGGTTTGTTTGATAGTGGAGCAATACATGAACTCTTAACACAACGAAAAACAATACTTGACCCAGGTTATCCAGTCAGATCGGATTATAGAGTTACATACAGCTGACATTTGACTGAGACGCCGTCACTGAACCAGCAGAGTTTGTGATAAGAGTCACAGATGGAGGAAAACATATGAACTACTGCTGTATGTGATACCTTCCCCTGTGAAAAACAAGTGTGCTTAATTGTACTGTATATTGAATGTGCATGTTTAGTGTACTTTAAATCTGCTATATATATATATATATATATATATAAACTAGCAGATTATATAGTATTAATATGAGTCTACTTAGAGACACTTTCGTGACTGTAACACACTTAAGTACTTTAACACACTTAAGTTTGACTTTAAATTGCATTTGAATCATTGTTTTAATAATCTATTGTCAAGAATTATTAATCTTGATAAACACATATATATATATTAAATTATACTAAATTGCACCTTCATCATTACAAATGTGTTACTAAAATCTATTTAAATGCATTAGTATTTCAGTAGAAATGACAATAAAATATATTTTAGTTTACCATAAATGTTTATCAGTACATTTGACAGTAAACTTTAACCATATTTCAGAAACAGAAGTAATAATGATGTATTCAAGTCTTACTTAAATGGGTCAAAAAAGCATTCATAAGTTTGAATAAATGCATTTTATATAACGATGCATTTAAAGACTTTTCCACTCAGAAATTGCTAGTAAATTTCACAAAATAATAATAATAATAATAATAAGCAGAAGAAGAAGAAAGATAAAAATATTTTTTTTCTTGTAAAATGTATTTCAGTAATCTTTTATTTACAGCTGAGAAAATTAGTTGCAGGCAGTTTTCTTTAAAAATCATAATTTTCAGGTGAAGGTTTATGGAGCTTTTTTTTGTTTGTTTTATGGAAAAGAGCAGAGTGAAGTTCTTTTGTGTTTTGGAATGACATGAGGGTAAAAGATGGCTCATTTTTGGCTCAACTCTTCATTAAATCCTGTGTTATTCCAGGAGGCCTACTCTACATCACTTCAGATACAAGCATTACTCATATTTTACTTTGGTTTCCTTCTGTTGCATATTTTATGCAAATCTGTGTCATAAATTGCTCAGTCAGCTTTCACACAGTAATACACACTAGTGGGTTTTCCCCATCATCCCCGATTCCCAAACATGAATCAAATGTGCGGTGAATCACACAGCTGATTCAGCTTTACACTCAGACAGAAACTGATTGGTTCTGATATTCACAGATGTCTTTTCTAAGAAATATCTGTCAGCTCCGTTCCAATCCGTCTGTCCTCCCATCCTTCCTCTGGGTCAGATGAAGTGGGTCCCCTGCCGGGCCCCTCGATACATGGGCAAGGCACTAGCATCTCATCCTACAGGAAACAGGAAGTGCCTGTCCCACATTCCTGAGGGAGGATGACATATCCTCTGCGTTCATCATTTCATTCCCATTCAAATTCCAGCTCATGAGCTGAAAGGAAGTCAGTTGTTAAATTCCTCAGGCGATAAGATAGCTGAGAATTTGTTTACATGTAGACGTGTATGTGTGTGTTTGTGTGTGATTTCTGCTTCTCTAAGGAATGTCTTATCAGGTTGGAATCATTTGCTGGAATAGACGTGTTCACACATGAATCTGTGATCTGAATCACTGTAGATCAGCGTCTGTGACATCAACACTGACATGCATCATTCACAAAAGCTCTTCATGCATGTTTTTACACACGTTTGAGTGTCTTTTGACCTCTGAAGATATGACACAACTGCAGGAGAAGATTTTTTTATTATTTTCCTTTGTTATTTGTACTACAGTAACAGTAATGTGTTGGACAGACTGCTATTATACAAATTGTGCACTGTATGCTAAAGTTCACTTGAGTTCAGAAACCAACTTTGAAACTGTCGATATTTAAAAGTGCGCATTTCAGCCAGTCAGAATTCATCTGAAAGTCACGAGAGGAAGTGATTTTTTCCACAGTTAAAGGCTGCTGCTAGGCATGTGATCTGTGATCTGATTGCTTTTTAAAAAAAGGGCAGCAATGGCAGAACCCAAATGATCAATAAATATTTGTGTATTATTAGTATTCATCATAAACAGTTCCTTTGCCAACGTAATTGCCAAGGGCTGCATTAACATTTAATTACTACATTTAAAATAAAATATTTAAATATTAAATTTAAATATTTAAAATGATAGATTTATTTAAAATATATATTGTTTTAAAATCTAAATATTTAAAATTAAATAAAAATACAATTTGACTGATTTTATTATTATTATTTTTTTTTGTATTAAAATAAATATTTTAAAATGTAAATATTACAATTTAAAATAAACATTAATTTAGTTTAATAGATTGATTTAACTGGGGGCATTTATACACAATTAAAAAAAAAATATATATATATATATATATATATATATATATATATACATACATATATATATATATATATATATATATATATATATATATATATATATATATATATATATATATATATATATATATATATATATATATATATATTATAACATAGAAATATTATATTTCTAAAATGTATTTATTTATAAATAAATTTTTAGGACCATCTAGGAATTTTTTTTCTCCAGTTATTATGATTAATTAATTTTAACTTGTGAATTTACTTTGATTAAAATGCAATTCCATGCTATTGCCTGTAGCCTTTAACCATGGTAAAATTATATTTTTGAACTATGTCTGGTTTTGACTAACCCCCGGGAGAGATCAGAGGATCCAGTTTAAACAGAATCAAACCAGGCTGTCCAGGAAATGGACACACACACACACACACACACACACGCACGCACGCACGCACACACACACACACACACACACACACACACACACACACATTTGCATTGCATTTGTGGTTTACGGGGACTGTCCATAGGCGTAATGGCTTTTATCCTGTAAAAACTGTATTTTCTATGGCCCTACACCAACCCTACACATTACAGAAAACTACTGGCAATATTTTCTGTTTTTTATGCCTTTTGTTGAAGTGTCCTCATAAACCGTGTTTACGTTGTAGTACCCATGCCATTATAGACATTTTTGTCCTCATAAACCATATACATCAGTACACACACGCTGAACATGAGCATGAAGAAGGTAAACATGCTGGTGTGTGAGTTGAGCTGACGCAGATGGCGGTGGGTGTTTGGGGTGTTTCAGTCTTGAGGTGGGGTGTAATAACAGAGACGTGGTGGCTTTTATACACTGAGAGTCATTCAGGAAATTGGGTACCTAACTCTAACTGCTCTGACAATCAGACATACTGCTCTAGAGACATGTGAAAGTCAACATGAAATCCAAATGCACCTAATTCACTTTCATAAAACACATTACTGGTCACATTGCTGACAATTCATCATTCCATGGTATTCAAAAAAAAAACAAAAAACAAAAACATTTTTTTTCTTTCTAATATTTTATCATAATAAATATAATAAATTATTGCACCTCTGAAAAGTAGTTTTAAAAAGTTAGTTAGGCAGCTTAGGTACTCAAGCTTGGATCATTACACAAATGTTTAAATATGTGGTTATAATCAACCTTGTGGAACATAGCTCTCTCTCTCTCTCGCTCTCTCTCTCTCATATATATATATATATATATATTAGAATGTTTACATAATTATTTTAAGACTACTGTAAATTACATGAAAATATTTTTTAGATAAAATAAATTGCACAGTTTTGAGAAAATGTTGCTTTGGTAACCAAGTTAAATAAAGTAAATACTAAAATACTACATCTCCTCCTACACCTTTTTCCATTTGTGCTGTTTTACTCTGAAAAATGTCACATTATGGAAGTAAAATTGGATGTGGGTTCAGTTTCATATTATTCACACAAATAGATCAATGTTTTGATGCCACAGAGACATAGTGTTTATACTTCCCTGGAAATCAAGTGACTAATGTCTTATTTATAGTCATCGCTGCATATTAAGGTGCTGTAGATTAAAGTATTTTAACCCTGAAACAATGGCACTCTTAAGTTTTCATGTGTGGTGTTTGTATGAGATGTTGAGCCTCTGGGATTCAGTGTGCTATCTGATGGCTGTTATCAGAAGTGTGAGTCAGAGCATGACACCACACAAACCTCAAAACCAAAGGTCAAAGGTCAAGGGAGGGCTTGATATTTCACACAGCCGTTACAGGGCTGATCAGTCAATATAAACTCATTTTGTTGTTGTTGCATCCCTAAAAATAAAAATTCCTTATTGGCATCGATGTTTGACATCCAGGGAACCCTTCAAATCTACTAAACATTCTCTTAATTGTTCTTCACACTAAGAAAAAAGGTTATTTTAGGAACTGTTCACTGAAATGTTCTTTTGAGAACCAAAAATGGTTCTTCTATGGCATCACATTTTGATATGACACTAACGTTAACAGCCTCATTTCTGATTGTCTGTCTCTTGATCTCTCATTCTGTCTCCACTGTTCATTCCACACATGCCAGTGTAAATGACAGGCATGGATAATAGGTGTGTGTGTGTGTGTGTGTGTGTGTGTGTGTGTGCCTATCCAGATCAGGGTCATCATTCCCAGACCTGCAGGAGCCTCACCAACCACCTACAAACCTCTTAAGAAAATGTGAGTTGTTTGTCCTCCACAGTAAGTGGTTGCCTCTTGGTCCACCCTCAGGCTACAGTGATAACTAGCTCCTGTAATGTAAATCTGTGAGATTCACTAACCCTAAATAGTGATGCTTGTCTTAGCAGAAGTACTTGTTTAGACATTGTATAATGTAGTTGTAAATGTCTTTATCATAGTTCACTGCCCAGGTACAAACCATTCGCCGACTAACAGGAAATCCTCTCCTGACAGGAAGTGACACAGCACACAAGACTATGAAACAGGAAGTGTGCCCTCTGTTCACCCACTCACCAATTCATAATAGTTAAGCAGATATAGTACAAAACTATGGAAGGCATTTTCTGCCAAATTTAAATAAATGAAATTATTAAAATTAAAACCAGATTAACGATTTCATTACAGAAAACTGTACGCAAAATATGTGACAAAATTGAGAATGAAATTAAATGATTTCATTTTCACGGTGACATACCTGTCAAATTGAAAAATAAAATGCAATTGGTGATTTCACATTTCATTTTCAATAGAGTCTTGAGGCAAGACTGCCAATATTAAAATGAAAAGCCAAACGTGAAAAAGAAACTACACATACAGTTTTTACAAAGCTCTTTATTAACGCTCACGCAATAATAGTGACACAATTCAAATTTAAATGTAAATTTTACTTGTCATTTTGATTCCTCTTTTATTTCACCGTTTTCATTTTCGTTTTCATTTTCAAAGACAACCTGCATGCAAATTATATGTTAATGAGTGGGTGTGGCTCAATTACGTTGTTACGTGTAGGAGCTATAATGGCGGTTATGGCCAGTATAGCAGCAGAATTAAACCAGCTAGCAAACATTTCGGCTGATAATGACTTCATTTTGCTACGAGTTGAATCTATCTTGGATAGGGGTGCTCCGATCACGATCGGCCGATCGTTATGCGCATCTCGTCAGTAAAGCCGGTTCTCTAATCAGCGGTTAATTCCATCAGGTGCGTGATTTCACATAGAGCAGCTGTTACTACACAGAGCCGTTGTTAACTGAGAAGATGCACAAATCCACGTTCATTTTCAGCGTTTATTGGCGCATCTTCTCAGTTAACAATGGCTCTGAATGAAATCACGCACCTGATGGAATTAACCGCTGATTAGAGGACCGGCTTTACTGATGAGATGCGCATTAACGATCGGCCGATCGTGATCGGAGCACCCCTAATCTTGGATACACTTGGACATTTTGCAGCAGTCACAAACTCCGCAGACAGCAGATTTTCCGGGGAGTCTCGTGGAGGCTCAGGCCGAGGAACTGCAGTGGGTCGAGGGTTTGACGCATGCTGGTCAGGCTGGTTGTTTCTTCCACGTTCTAATGCTGCAGCAGCTTCCCGCAAAAGCTCACTAACAGATTCGCCATGTCTCGATTACAATATATTCACATTTTAATATCGTTTCACACATTGTTTCAACCACCATTCAACTCATGCACACGAGACTTCGACGATTGTCTCTAGCGCCGTTACTTGAATAAGCCACACCAACTCATTAACATATAATTTGCATGCAGGTTGTCTTTGAAAATGAAAACGAAAATGAAAACGGTGAAATAAAAGGAATTAAAATGGCAAGTAAAATTTACATTTAAATTTGAATTGTGTCACTATTATTGCGTGAGCGTTAATAAAGAGCTTTGTAAAAACTGTATGTGTAGTTTCTTTTTCACGTTTGCTTTTCATTTTAATATTGGCAGTCTTGCCTCGAGACTGTATTGAAAATGAAATGTGAAATCACCAATTGCATTTTATTTTTCAATTTGACAGGTATGTCACCGTGAAAATGAAATCATTTAATTTCATTCTCAATTTTGTCACATATTTTGCGTAAAGTTTTCTGTAATGAAATCGTTAACCTGGTTTTAATTTTAATTTTAATCATTTCATTTATTTATTTAAATTTGGCAGAAAATGCCTTCCATACAAAACTAGGGCTGAGCAGTATAACTAAAGGCAGTTAAATCCAGTTAATAGTTAATATATAATATTCTAAATCCTTTAATGGTGTTTACTGAATATCTTGAATTTGTTCAGAATGAGTGTGTGTGTGTGTGTGTGTGTGTGTGTATACATATAGTGTTCAGTTATTGACACAAATAAGTGGAAAACATCTTTTTAATATATATTTTATATTATTATACTTTTTTGTTATTTATATATATATATATATATATATATATATATATATATACATGTTATATCGTTATATTAACTTAGTTTTTACTCATTACCAATTTACTACATTTTGATAAAAAAATATTTTAAAAATTTACAAATTTAGTTCACAAATTTAGTAATACAAATAATATTTTGTATTATATATTTCATATTATAAAATATTTCATATTATTTCATAACCCATTACAACAGTACAGAATTTCAAATTTCACTATTTAAAGATTTATTTTAATAAAATATTTGAATACATTAATTTATCTGAATGTTTTTATTATGACGTGAGCGAATCTGTCAATCATCGATTTGAACTGACAATTGATTCACTGAAACCAGACAAACTCTAACTCTATTTTTTGTTTAAGTTTAAAGATGCTATTAAAACATGATGAACATTGTCAAAACATCAATAAAACAACATTCAATATATCAGTCAGTCCTATACATTTATCAAACACAAATCAGGGGAAAGTACTCAGACACACTTGGTATGCTAAAGAGCCAGCAGACAGTTGATAACCTGAATATCTGCAGATAAGTGTGTCTTTGAGAAAGATCTCTGAAGGAATGTACACACACAGATAAAGACAAGAGCCAGAGGGCATCGCGTTATGTGCCAGATGACACATTTCCATGGAATCAGATGGGAAATGACAGGGCTGCTGAGTTCTGTTTCAACATGTCACACTTTTACACAATTGCTCAACACAGACTGTGTGTCATTTCTACATGCTTTTGTCATTTCAAAGAGCTTTGGGTGGTTTTGTAGAGTGTACAGGACATGTACTACTCATAATATATAATTAGAGATGACTGCCAGCGTCACTATTGCTCATAACCTCAAGACTGTTTGATTTTAGCATGTAACTCGTCCCACACCGCTTGCTGTATTTTAATAAGTAATCAGACTTATGATTTTCAATGGGTCTATGATAAAATGGGCAAAAATCCAGTTGACTTACACAGTTGAAAGAAACTCTTCTGACCCCAAACCTCTGACCTCTGCTGGATAAGGATGTGTTTCCTTATTTCTCTCTGGGACAGGAAAAGGCTGCTGCGGAAACAGTCCCTGCATAGAAGAAGTGATCTCACTGCACCTGTGAGGATGAGGACGAACACACACACACACACACACACACACACACATACACACACACACACACACACACACACACACACACACAAACTTCCCATGCAGCTGGGTGCAGTTGGATTTTAACAGGAAACAATTGAGACAACCGTTTTTTTTTTTCTCAGACCTTCTTTCCTTATTCCCAAAAACTCTTTAAACAAGTTTTCCAGCCTTTAGTAATAATTCATAAAAAGCATTTTGTAAATGTATGAAATGTATAATATTAAAAGTTATTTAATATTTTTTGTGCACCAATAACAATATATAGCAATATTTAGAATTAAATACAATTTACAGATATATTTATTTTTATATTTTAATATCTATTAAGTATTTGATCTTAATTGGTACATAATCATTTATTTTAATATAACATACTTATTACATAATTATGAGAAAAGTCAAAACTATGAGATACAAAGTCAAAGTTAAGCCATGAAGTCATTTTTTTGCCACAAGTCTTAATTATGAGATAATTCATTTAATTATTAGAGAAGTCAAAATGAAATGCAAAGTCAAAATGATGGCATACTAAGTAATTTTTATTAAAATGAAAAGTAATAATATAATATATTAAGTAATAATTATGACACAATGAAATCATATTTATGAGACGAAAAGTCGAAATTAAGAGATAAAAAAAATCATAATCATTACAAAAAGCCAACAATATGAGACAAAAAGTAAAACATTATGACATACTGTCATATTTATCAAATTAAAAGTAAAAAAATACATACAGTAATTTATTACATAATATAGTCATATGTATGTGATACTTGAAATTATGAGATAAAAATGTCGTATGACATAAAACCTAAACTTTTTTATCAACTTTTAAAGACATACACATACCTGTCTCCTTTAACAAAGTACAGTATTAAAATATTAAAGTATTTATTTTAATGAAAAATATTTTGATACATGAAAAATTTAATATGTGAATATTTTAAGATAATAATAATTTAAGATACTTAGTAACAATTATGACACAATTAACATATATATATGACGTAAAGGTTAACTTTGTATGAACTTATATGCAATGTTATAAACATATACAGTACAGAGCAAAAGTTGGGTCACACCTTCTCATTCAAAGAGTTTTCTTTATTTTCATGACTATGAAAATTGTAGAGTCACACTGAAGGCATCAAGGGCTATTTGACCAAGAAGGAGAGTGATGGGTGCTGCGCCAGATGACCTGGCCTCCACAGTCACCGGACCTGAACCCAATCCAGATGGTTTAGGGGTGAGCTGGACCGCAGACTGAAGGCAAAAGGGCCAACAAGTGCTAAGCATCTCTCGGGGAACTCCTTCAAGACTGTTGGAAGACCATTTCAGGTGACTACCTCTTGAAGCTCATCAAGAGAATGCCAAGAGTGTGCAAAGCAGTAATCAAAGTAAAAGGTGGCTGCTTTGAAGAACCTAGAATATGACATATTTTCAGTTGTTTCACACTTTTTTGTTATGTATATAATTCCAGATATAATTCCACATGTGTTAATTCATAGTTCTGATGCCTTCAGTATGAATCTACAATTTTCATAGTCATGAAAATAAAGAAAACTCTTTGAATGAGAAGTTTCCAAACTTTTGGTCTGTACTGTATATCAAGTCAAGTAATGGTTGTGTCAAAGCAGCTTTACAGTGTCAAACAGGAAAATAGTTTGTCAATAATGCAAGAAGCCAATCGTAAAGAGTCCTTTTCCAGCCAAAGTCAGTTAATTGATGATTCAGTGATGTCATCATCCAGTTCAGCTCTCTTCCAATAGCGTCTGTGCAATCAGTCAAGCGTCCTAATTATGAGATAATTAAATAATGAGAAAGTCTAAATTCTGCCATAAAGTTGTAATTATAAGATAATTAATTTATGAGAACAGACAAAATTATGGCATTAAATTGTACTTTTGCCGTAAACATAAACATAAACATAAATTAAACATAAAATACGCATATCCTGCATCCTTTAACAGGGTGGACTTTTGTTATGTGTGATATTTATCAAGTCTTAATGACCCAAGCTCAACTAGTTGAACACTTCCATTTTCCCTTTTCAATTTCTACGGACATTATACTGCAGATCAATCAACTGTTGATTATTTTCAGCTACACAATCAGATAACTCCCTTCACACAAAAAAACATGATCATGAAAAATTCCTCAGCAATGCCCACAGGCCACTTTCATTATTATAATACCTGGTCCTAATAAACTGCAGCATAGAGTTGAATGCTGGCCTCACGCCAAACACACTATTACTACGATCAAATTCCTGACACTAACATCATTAGTTTGAGAGTAGCATTGTCACAGAATCAGAGGCAGAAATGCAGTGAAGATAATGAAATCCACACACAAAACACTTAATGCATAAAAAAAAAATTCCTATACCAAATATTATCAAAAAATAATACTGCTATTTATGGAAACTTTTTGAATTTATGGTAATAAAATTATTCATTATAACCATTAAACATTAGATTTGAAAGTTGTTTTTAACATGAAATAGATCAAAAACAGACTTTTGATTTGTTTACAATATAATATTAAATGTGTGTAATGTGAAATAACTCCAGATATTGTTTCTCTTAACAAATGATGAACAATAAATGATAACTTACCAAGTGTACAAATGCATCAGTTCATAGAAGAACCCTCAATTAATAAATAATTAGATGCATTTTAATTAAAAAATTTTTTTTTATAGTATTATCAATACTAATACCTCTATTAATGGGACATTTTTGCAATTTATGGGAATGAAATGGTTAATTATAACCATGCATTATAACTGAATGTTATTTTTAGCATTTAATATAACCAAAAACTGCAAATGGTCATACTTTTGAATTGTTTATAATTTATCATCAGCAATTAAGCAATTACAGAACACAATCAATCAGATAATAAAAAAATAAAAATAAATAAACATAAACATTTATATAATACTAAATACCACATTTAGCTTTGTTATGTAGCGTGAAATAACTCAAGATATATATGTTGAGCAATAAATGAAATTACAAAGTATATCAATTCATGGAAGAAATGTAAATTAAAGGCTTTTTTGTACAAAATTAAAGAATGTATTTTTAAGTTGATGGATTTATTGAATGTCAAAAATTCTAATAGTGGAAAAATATTCTCTCATTAGAAAAATAAATGCGATAGAGGGATAAAAAAGCAATCAAAATGAAAAGCCTTTGTGTGTTTGTGTATTTTTTTTTTCTGTTCATGTCATGTGCGTCCCTTTCAAGGCAGAGGAAAGATTTACTTTATCATCGTTTTACATATAGGGCCCTATTTTAACAATCTAAATGCAAAGTGTAAAGCGCACGGTGCAGGTGCACTCAGGGCGTGTCCAAATCCACTTTAGCTATTTTAACGACGGAAAAACGTTTGGCGCCCCCCGACGCATGGTCTAAATGTGTTGTCCCTATTCTCTTCTTTGGGCTTAACGTGCAATAAACCAATCAGAGTCTCATCTTCCATTCCCTTTAAGAGCCAGTTGCGCTCATGCCATGACGGATTTGATATTTACACGGTGGAATTTGGCAACCGCAAAGACCGAACGTGTCTCCGAGATGAAACGAAGCTGCTCATGTGCGAGCAAATAGATAGCCTAATTCTGATACATGTGATGACTATCCAAGTCACCTTTATTTATATAGCACTTTAAACAAAATACATTGCATCAAAGCAACTGAACAACATTCGTTAGGAAAACAGTGTGTCAATAATGCAAAATGACAGTTAAAGGCAGTTCATCATTGAATTCAATTGTGTCATCTCTGTTCAGTTTAAATAGTGTCTGTGCATTAATTTGCAATCAAGTCAACGATATCATCAACTAAGCAATCCAGATGTGACAGTGGCACAGAAAAACCCTATCGGTGACAGAATGGAGAAAAAACCTTGGGAGAAACCAGGCTCAGTTGGGGGGCCAGTTCTCCTCTGACCAGACGAAACCAGCAGTTCAGTTCCAGGTAGCATTGGTGGTCTTGTCCTGGTGGTCAGCTGAGACAAGGTCTTTACAGGGGATCTGTGTCTGTGGCTCTAGTTGTCTGGGTCTCCGCTGTCTTTCAGGGCTGTAGAGCTCCTTTCTAGGTGCCGATCCACCATCTGGTCTGGATACGTTCTGGATCCGGGTGACTGCAGTGACCCTCTGATCTGGATACAGACTGGATCTGGTGGCTACGGTGACCTCGGAAAAAGAGAAAGACAGACTAATATTAGCATAGATGCCATTCTTCTAATGATGTAGCAAGTACATTGGGTGTTATGGGAAGTGTTGCCGGTTCCGGTTTACCTCATTAATGCAGCCTAAAAATCCTTTAACGGATTTGGATATAAAAAGAATATTAGTATGTTATGTGTAAACCAGGTTAAAAAAATGGGTCTTTAATCTAGATTTAAACTGCAAGAGTGTGTCTGCCTCCCGAACAATGTTAGGTAGGTTATTCCAGAGTTTAGGCACCAAATAGGCAAAGGATCTGCCGGCCGCAGTTGATTTTGATATTGTAGGTATTATCAAATTGCCTGAGTTTTGAGAACACAGCGGACGTGGAGGATTATAATCTAACAGGAGATCATTCAAATACTGAGGTGCTAAACCATTCAGGGTAAGTAATAAGCAATATTTTAAAATCTATATGATGTTTGATAGGGAGCCAGTGCAGTGTTGACAGGACCGGGCTTATATGGTCATACTTCCTGGTTCTAGTAAGAACTCTTGCTGCTGCAAGTTTGTTTTAGTTTGTTTACTAAGCATGCAGAACAACCACCCAATAAAGCATTACAATTATCTAACCTTGAGGTCATAAATGCATGGATTAACATTTCTGCATTTGACATTGAGAGCATAGGCCATAATTTAGATTTAATTTAGGAAAAATGCAGTTTTACAAATGCTAGAAATGTGGCTTTCTAAGGAAAGATTGCTATCAAATAGCACACCTAGGTTCCTAACTGATGTAGAAGAATTGACAGAGCAACCATCAAGTCTTAGACAGTGTTCTATGTTAATACATGCAGAAGTTTTAGTTCCTATAATTAACACCTCTGTTTTTTCAGAATTTAGCAGTAATTAGAAATTAGATTTTTAGAAATTAATAATTTTAGAATTAGAAATTACTTGTCATCCAGTTTTTTATATCGACTATGCATTCCATTCGTTTTTCAAATTGGTGTGTTTCACCGGGCCACGAAGAAATATAGAGCTGAGTATCATCAGCATAACAGTGAAAGCTAACACCATATTTCCTGATGATATCTCCCAAGGGTAACATATAAAGCGTGAAGAGTAGCGGCCCTAGTACTGAGCCTTGAGGTACTCCATACTGCACTTGTGATCGATATGATACCTCTTCATTCATTGCTACGAATTGATGGCGGTCATATAAGTACGATTTACACCTTGCTAATGCACTTCCATTAATGCCAACAAGTGTTCAAGTCTATGCAAAAGAATGTTGTGATCAATAGTGTCAAACGCAGCACTAAGATCCAATAGAACTAATAGAGAGATACAACCATGATATGTGAGATACAACTATGATATGGTCTAAATCCTGACTGGAAATCCTCACAGATACCATTTTTTCTCTAAGAAGGAATATAATTGTGAGGATACTACCTTTTCTTGTATCTTGGACAGAAAAGGGAGATTCGAGATCGGTCTATAATTAACTAGTTCTTTGGGGTCACGTTGTGGTTTTTTGATGAGAGGCTTAATAACAGCCAGTTTGAAGGTTTTGAGGACATATCCTAATGACAATGAGGAATTGATAATAGTCAGAAGAGGATCTATGACTTCTGGAAGCACATCTTTTAGGAGCTTAGATGGTGTAGATGATTTAACAAGTTTATACAATTCTTCCTCTTCTACAGTAGAGAGTGAGTGGAACTGTTCCACGGGGGGTCTATAGTGCACTGTCTGATGCGATACTGTAGCTGACGGCTGAATGGTTACAATTTTATCTCGAATAGTATCTATTTTAGAAGTAAAGTAGTTCATAAAGTCATTACTGCTCTGATGTTGGGAAATGTCAACACTTGTTGAGGTTTTATTTTTCGTTAATTTAGCCACTGTATTGAATAAATACCTGGGGTTACGTTTGTTTTCTTCTAAAAGAGAAGAAAAGTAATCGGCTCTAGCAGTTTTTAATGCTTTTCTGTAGGATAGGTTACTTTCCCGCCAAGCAATACGAAATACCTCTAGTTTTGTTTTCCTCCAGTTGCACTCCATTTATCGGGCTGCTCTCTTTAGGGTGTGAGTATGCTCATTATACCATGGTGTCAGACTGGTTTCCTTAACCTTCCTTAAGCGTAAAGGAGCAACTGTATTTAAAATGCTAGAAAAGAGAGAGTCCATAGTTTTTGTTACATCATCAAGTTGTTCTGAGGTTTTGGATATGCTAAGGAATTCGGATACATCAGGAAGATTATTTACAAAGCAGTCTTTTGTGGTAGAAGTGATGGTTCTACCATACTTGTAACAAGAAGTATATAATAATAATAATTTAATAATTTACAATTTTGGCTATATGAAGTTTGCACAAAACTAAATAATGATCTGAGATATCATCACTTGGCTGCATAATTTCAAAACTATCAACATCAATTCCGTGTGACAGTATTAAATCTAAAGTATGATTTCGACAATGAGTAGGTACTGAAATGTGTTGTCTAACCCCAATAGAGTTCAGAATGTCTATAAATGCTGATCCCAATGCATCTTTTTCATTATCAACATGGATATTAAAATCACCAACTATTAAAACTTTATCTGCAGCCAGAACTAACTCGGATGTAAAATCACCAAACTCTTTAATAAAGTCTGTATGGTGCCCTGGTGGCCTGTATACAGCAGCCAGTACAAACATCACAGGGGATTTATCATTAACATTTGTTTCTCTGGATAATGTTATATGAAGCACCATTATTTCAAACGAGTTATACTTGAAGTCTGCCCTCTGAGAAATCCTGAAAACGTTGTTATAAATTGAAGCAGCACCTCCCCCTTTGCCTTTTGGATGCGGCTCATGTTTATAACAGTAATCTTGGGGGGTGGACTCTAATCATCAGGTTTTAGCCAGGTTTCTGTTAAAAATAGCACATCTAGATTATGATCAGTGATCATATTATTTACAAAAAGTGTTTTCGTAGAAAGGGATCTGATATTCAATAAGCCAAGCTTTATCATTTGTTTATCCATATTGCATCCATTATGACATGTAGGCATATATATATATATATATATATATATATATATATATACATATATATACACACACACATATATATATATATATATATATATATATATATATATATATATATATATATATATATATATATATATATATATATATATATATATACATACATACATACATATATATACATATATATACATATATATATATATATATATATATATATATATATATATATATATTTAGCCTACAAAAAAAGTTGTATGCATTGCAATCCTTTAATTTTTTATATTTGGCATGTTTGTGTGCTGCTGTGCGTCCCTTTATTTCATAAGCAGCATGTACGCTCCTTAAATAACAAAGAAAAACTTTGCACCAGACTTGAAACCAGGTTTGAGTTGGTCTATGGTGCAGTCTATTTTCAGCTCCTTAAAATAGCAATGCGCCAGCAATGCGCCTGAACACACCTCTTTTTTAGGCCATCTCGCCCATAGGAGCAAAAATGAGCGCAAATGCATTTGCTAATTAAACAACGTGGCGCTGGACGGGAAAATGCGAACAGTGCCGGACTGAAACTAGCAAACACACTTGCGCTGCGCCTTGCGTCGCATTGCGGGTGTATGATAGGGCCCAAAGAGTTCAACAGAAACTCAACATAACAATAAATGTATCCCCTCAAAATGTATTACAGGGCTATGTTGAGTTTCAGCATGTTGGAAACATTTGTCTTAGAATAGCCATATATTTTATAAAAATTGTATCCAACACTTGGCCTCAAATACTTCATTATATGGAACAACTCAAACCAATTCATCTGATATTTTCATTTTGTGTTAATAAAGGATCTGAACAACTGAAATTTTTCCTTTTGAAAAAGGGTAAGGCTTGTTTATGCAGCGATAAGGAACTTGACAGATTAGTAAAATACTCATTGCTGTACTTATTAAAGAATGTCTTGCACACTCAGTTATTTACTGTTGTACTTTCTGTTCAACACATCAAGTCTAAGAAGACAGGAGCTCTCTTCCAGCAAAAGGTGAATCCACAATGCATTGAGCCAAGAACCTACACTGATGGAAGATGAACTGAAAATTTAATTAAAAATGAACTGATAGAAGTATATTTCTCTTAAT
The DNA here is from genome assembly GCF_963082965.1 of Carassius carassius. Taxonomy (NCBI): domain Eukaryota; kingdom Metazoa; phylum Chordata; class Actinopteri; order Cypriniformes; family Cyprinidae; genus Carassius; species Carassius carassius. The sequence continues at coordinate 3,238,890 of NC_081784.1, forward strand.
ATTTGTCTCTGCTAGTAACATGCAAACAACAAACTATTGGAACTGATTCTATACAGCCATAAAAGAATGCTGCAGGAATGAATCCAAGGTTTTGGAAATTAAAACTATGTTTTGGATCTGTTAACTTATATCTAATAAAATAAGTTTCATACCTAATATGTAAACATCTAAATATTGAGAAACAGAAGTATATATAATACAATTGTGAGAACAATTCTGAGGGGGGGGAAAAATCTAAATTGTGGGATAAAATGTTAAAATGATAAAATGTAATTACCTTTTTCATTCATTCATTCATTCATTTATTCATTCATTCATTCACTGCTCCAGGTGTGTGTTCACTACTGTGTGTGTGTGTGTGTGAACTTGGATGGATTAAATGCAGAGCACAAATTCCAAAAATGGGTTACACGTCACTTCACTTCACATTATTTAGGAAATAAGTTATCATAGTAAATTCATTACCAAAATCAGTCAGAAAAGGCAATGTTTTGAAACAAACAGTTAAAAGAATAATAATAAAAAAAATAAAATAAATCTGATCACTTACCTTCATGCCCTTCCAAAACCTTACACTCATAAGGAGACTTTTTTTATAAGTAATATACACGCTTCTTAATTTTATTTAGTGACAGTTCACAGTTACAGTCACTGTCAAACAAAGACTGAAAACTCCATAAAAGTAGTTCACAGAGCCTGACAGGATGTGCTCACTATGAAGTGCTGTTGTATGAAAATTGGAGCATCTACATCTGTAAGAGCTGTCATAACAACACCGACTGTACATCACACCACACACACAGCACTGGAGGCACACAGAGGGAAGATTTTCCACTACACTTCACTTCCAGACCCTAAATGGATGCAGAGAGAAAGATAGTGGCCTTCATACATTCCTTTATTGATTTATTTTCACCTCCAAGATTGTGTGAGACAAGCCACCCAGACAGCTGCTGCAACAATCGATTTGAATAACCAAAGAATTTCTGCACAAACTCTCAGAAACCATCTCAGGGAAGCTCATCTGCATACTCGTTATCCTCATTGGAGTCTCGACCTGACTGTAGTTCATCGTCATAACCAACTTGAGTGGGCAAATGCTCACATTTGATGGCGTCTTGCACTTTGGAGAGGTGTTCTCTTCACGGATGAATCCCGGTTTTCATTGTACAAACAAAGACTGAAAACTCCATAAAAGTAGTTCACACAGCCTGACAGGATGTGCTCACTATGAAGTGCTGTTGTATGAAAATTGGAGCATGGGAAATTTGTATGGGAAAAATGTCTACACTGTTTCTCTTATGTTTGGAATGATGCAAATATCTTGGGCAAGATTTGCAAACTTTTAAAGGTAGGGCTGCACGAGATTGGAAGAAAAAAACTGACTTGCAATATTTCGTTTTTCCAAAGTATATATTGCAATAGGAAAAAATACAGGAATTTTTACTAGATGCCTTGAATAACTTTGGGAATATTTATATATAAATTCAGTTTTTTTTTTTCTAGAAAAAGTGGGGTGATTTTTTTAGAGTGCATCTAAAAATAAAATAAAAAATGTGACAAATTTGGGTGTTTATATTCAGGTTTAACCTCTGTAACCATAAAGTCAAACCATAAAGTTTGTTTTTTAAATGCTTTTACACTTGAATTGTTATAGGCCATGTTCCCGCTGTTCTTAATATGTTTTCATTTTCAAACACTTAGCCATCAAGCGTTTATTTTGGTGAATTTCCAGATTTCAGAGTGAAGCATGGCACTGTTTTCATTGTTTTCATCTCAGAGAGGCTTGATTCACAGTAAAATGAACCAAGTCATTCTGAGACACTGAAATACTTTTTTTTTCAATTCCTGCTAAAGATTTAATTATAAATAACCCATATAGGTTAAAGACCAGAACAATATGCAATGTGGACTAAACTTACTAACAGCTGGAGCTGCTACCCAAAATAATGATGAAGAAGATGTTCTACCTTTTTTGAGAGTGTAAAATGAGTTTTGAACTTTTGAGGACTCTCAGGTTTTGGATATTGATATAGTGACTCAGGATGTGCAGTGTGTTTACATTGAAAAGAGTGATCAGGGTGAAGGCTTCTCGCAGCAACGATGCAGATGCCTGATTGTGACGTCACTGAGACCGACTGTTGACTGCATTCCAGTTGTGCGGTGGTTTATTTCCCCACTTTCTCTATCTCTCTCTCTCTCTGGCAGCTGTGAGATCTGGCAGCATGCCACCTCGCAGACACAAACTCTGGGCCTAACAGATGCTGAAGAAAAGAAAAAAAAAAAAACAGGAAAGAGGGGCAGAGCATTTGAGAGAGAGAGAGAGAGAGAGAGAGAGGTGTAAAACAAACAACTCTGCTCCAAAACCTAGTGAGCTGCCTACTCCCTAATGCTTTTGAAGGCAGTATCCTAACACAAGTGGAACCTTTTAAGTGGCAGATCTGGAAAACACTACACGTGCAGCATGTCCGCCCATTTTGCAAACAGAAAAGTCAGTGTGTGGGCCCTATCTAGAAGAAATGATCATTCCAAGGAAATCATCATTCTATCATTCCTCATTCTAATTTTAACACGTTCTAATTCATACTCACGTTTATTTATATTTATTAATAAAGAATTAAAATAATCATAATAAAAAAACATTATTATGACAGGTAAAAAGTAAAAGTTATAAGAAGTCAAAGAAGCCATAATTAAGTCATACTTATGAGATAAAGGCAAAATTATTATATAATTAAGTCACACTTAAGACATAAGTCATGTTTGAGATGAAGTCAAATGTGAGATAATGTTGAAATTATGAGAAAAAATAAATAAAGTTACACTTGTGACATAAAAAAAAAATCTAAATTATGAGATAAAAAGTAGGCTAATAATTTGGACATAATTCCTATTTTTTCCTACTTATTGGATTAAATTTGAAATTGTGAAATAAAAAGTCATAACGATAACAAGTCCTTTTTGAGATGAAATCAAACATGAGAAAGTAAAAATTATGAGCTTAAGTTATAACTATGACAAACTTGCAATTTAAATTCAAAATTATGAAATAAAAAGTCATAATTATGACAAAGATTTTGACTTTTTATGTCATAATTATAATTGTTTGCTATAATTTAGACTTTTTATCTCATAATAATTTTGACCTTTAAAAGTCACAATTATGACAAAGTTGGGCTTTTTATCATAATAATGACTATTTATAACATAATTATTATTATTTTCTTAATCATCCCACACTTTACACTTTTTAAGACACTTTTTATGAAGAAGAAATAAGACAATATAGATCTATTATTAAGCTAGTTTCCTCAGGAGATCATGCCTCCACATTTGTCAGACTGCCTCAATCTGTCATCTCTCTTGATCTGCTTGATTGACTCGACCATCAGGAGTGGAGGATATGGGCTATATAGAGGTGTATTGACCACATGGATGCCTGTAGTATCCCACAGGAAGGTTTGAATGGCCACTTACTGTCTAACTGTAGGCGGTTAAAGCTGATGCATTGTGGGATACAGAACCAATACTGCCCACATGGGGTCCATCTATTTGACACTGAAGAAGAAAAGAGTGGACTCTAGGGTATTGTGTGTGTGTAATTTGTGTATTTGTGGGTAGTGATATCTTTATTTATGGCTAAAGGAGGCTGTAGAAGTGCTGTGATTAGCTTGTATCTCATGATGAATCTTTAATTGATCTGTAGGAAGAATAATGGCTCCATTATAATACTGATACTCACCCAGAGCTGCTGTGGTGTTTCTGTTGGAGTTGAATGATGAGGAATAAGCACTGAGTGGGTGCTGACAGACTCTTTCCTTTTCTCGCTTTCTGCTCGTTCGTGTTGATATTGATTTTATTGCTGCAGCTCATGCTGTGAGTCGCTGTAAAGATAAATGGATTTAGTGACAATGTATTATTTCATTGTGACTTTTCAAAACATTTTTTTTTTTTTGGGAAATTAAAACCTTATTCAGCAGCACCACGGTTTTCAACATTGATAATAATAAGACATATTTTTTGAGCAGCAAATCAGCATATTAGAATAATTTCTGAAGGATCATGTGACACTGAAGACTGGAGTAATGATGCTGAAAATACAGTTTTGCATCAGGAATAAATTACATGTTAAAATTTGTTCATAATAGAAAATATTTCTTTTTTTAAAGTGTAATACTGCACTGAACAAAATTATAAACGCAGCACTTTTGTTTCTGCCCCCATTTTTCATGAGCTGAACTCAAAGATCTAAGACTTTTTCTATGTACACAAAAGGCCTATTTCTCTCAAATATTGTTCACAAATCGGTCTAAATCTGTGTTAGTGAGCACTTCTCCTTTTTTGAGATAATCCATCCACCGCACAGGTGTGACATATCAAGATGCTGATTAGACAGCATGATTATTGCACAGGTGTGCCTTAGGCTATCCACAATAAAAGGCCAATCTAAAATGTGCAGTTTTACTGTACTGAGGGGTCCGGGGTGGGTGGGGGGTTCTGTAAACCAGCCAGTATCTGGTGTTGCCACCATTTGCTTCACGCAGTGCAACACATCTCCTTCACATAGAGTTGATCAGGTTGTTGATTGTGGCCTGTGGGATGTTGGTCCACTTCTCTTCAATGGCTTTGTGAAGTTGCTGGATATTGTCAGGAACTGGAACACACTGTATACTAGGGGTGTAACGGTACGTGTATTCGTACCGGACCATTTCAGTACAGGGCTTTTGGTACGGTGCACGTGTGTACCGAAGGACAGAATGCAATATTTTGTATGCGGAACATAGGTAAAATTTCGTGTTTCCAAACGAACATATTAAGTGGCGGAAGTCTCCGCTGATTCTAAGGCCGGTGACACACTGGATGCATGAGCGTGCGTTTCTGCTGCATGTCAGTTTCGTGACGGCTGCCTCGAGCTTTCTGTGTCTTTATCTCTGTGCATTCAAATTGCCATCAACAAGTTGTACCTGTGTTTGTTGTCCTTAACATATGCCTGCCCATACCATAACCCCACCGCCACTATGGCCACTCGATCCACAACGTTGACATCAGCAAACAGCTCACCAACACGACACCATACACGCTGTCTGCCATCTGCCCTGTACAGTGAAAACTGGGATACATCCATGAAGAGAACACCTCTCCAAAGTGCCAGACGCCATCGAATGTGAGCATTTGCCCACTCAAGTTGGTTATGACGATGAACTACAGTCAGGTCGAGACTCCGATGAGGATGACGAGTATGCAGATGAGCTTCCCTGAGATGGTTTCTGAGAGTTTGTGCAGAAATTCTTTGGTTTTTCAAACCGATTGTTGCAGCAGCTGTCCGGGTGGCTTGTCTCACACAATCTTGGAGGTGAAGATGCTGGACGTGGAGGTCCTGGGCTGGTGTGGTTACACGTGGTCTGCAGTAGTGAGGCTGGTTGGATGTTCAGCCAAATTCTCTCAGATGCCTTTGGAGATGGCTTATGATAGAGAAATGAACATTCAATTCACGGGTAACAGCTATATTTGAGAGAAATAGGCCTTTTGTGTACATAGAAAAATCTTTGAGTTCAGCTCATGAAAAATGGGAGCAAAAACAAAAGTGTTGCATTTATAATTTTGTTCAGTGTATAATTTTGTTTAGCTCATATATATATATATATATATATATATATATATATACTGTGTATTATATAAATGTTTAAAAATATTTTATATTTATTTATGTATAATAATAATGTTTTAATATAACTAGGTATATTATAATGTTATATATTATAGTACAAACATTTCATAAATACATTCATTTTATATCAATAAATATACTTTATAGTAATCTAAATCTAAATGTTCATGAAGATGAGAAATAACAGGGATTGTTTAATTCTCAAACTGCATGTTGAAATAATTGCCAAATAATGGCGTCAGTGGTGAAACTAGTTTCCATGCGGTGAGGGACTGGGATCGCCTCATCAAGAATTCTCCATCCATACACACACACAGATCTGGCACAGAGCGAGTTGGGCTGTGTATTGAGTGATTTACTAGTTAAGTGCTGAGGGATTTGAGGAGCATTGGGTGGGGGGCTTGGATGCAAACATAAAGTCTGGAAACAGAGCATCAAAGAGGGACAGATAGCCAAAAGAAAGCCATGGCTGTGTTCAGAATGGAAAACTAACTTTATACATACTGAATAATGCACAGTGTACATTATATACCCCTGTGAAAAAAGTGCACATTAGCATATTTGAATGAGTAATTGTTACAGAAATAATATACTTTAAAATAATTTAAAGGAATACTTCACCCATTATTTTTCTAATAATTCAACAGCCCGGAGTCAATTATTCCGCTTATACTATGGTTACCAGACCTCAAGACATCAATCAGATGATATATTTAAAGGGATTCGTCTGGTTTTTGTACTTAAATTGCGATTGTAAGATTATTTTTTTCCACATCTCATCCAATGCCTCTTTTGCTAGTTCCAAAACATCATTTTAAAGCTGGTAATGGAGGCTTGAGCCTCTGATAGCATTCCAATGCAGTTATTAATGAAGCAAGAGAGCGGCCAGGAACTACGTTCGCCGTGCATTTTCCTGAAAATAATTGTTCACCTCAGAACATTCGTCAGCCAATCAGATTCAAGCATTCAACGGCCCCGTAATATAATATATTTTGAAGAATGCTGGTAACCAGACAGTTGATGGTAGCCATTGACTTCTATGGAACTTCCTCCCATACTTTGGATGTCCATGGCTACCAGTAACTGATTACTAACATTCTTACAATGTACAAAACATTTGTCACACTTGGAAATAAAGCAGAGTGCATTGCATTGTGAGATACTCGCCCACGCTCTCAGAACTAGGTCCTTTACCTGACTATAGGGAACGAAAATACTGAGAGTAATGAAAGGTTTTAATGACAGATAAGGAGAGGATTCTGAATGAGATAACCTCGATAGTAGAGTTATTCAGGAAACATCCTTGTGGTAATGGAGTAAAAACACATGCAGCACTTGACAGCTCAGGATCACAGTGAGAACCATGTAAGGCCTGGTAAAGTCTGCAGCTCACTTGTGTGTGTGTGTTTAAGGAACAGCGATTCAGCATAAACACATCTGAAAGAAAAAGCAGAAGTATTTTGTCTGTGTGTGTACAGCTCCGTTTCGAATATGAATCTGTCATAGTTTATGACAACATGGGACAAGGTGAATAAATCTGGTAAAGCTCTTTTGTTAGTGTGAGGCAACGTTTTGAAGAGTGACTAAATTAAAGAAGCAACACGTGACGGTAGTTCAGCAACTTTTCCACATGCTAGTGAGACTGAAATGCTGCATCGCTGTTTTTTATGTCACATGATAATGTGCACGCAGATGAGTGAACTGAAACAATCAATTAGACTCTCCTGAACTGTCCTCCTTCTCCTTGAATCATTTTAGTGATCCATCTGGATGGTTCATGCAATGAATCATAGAATTGTACAGTAAATTAGTGGCAGAACTTGTTGTTTATTGCTGTTTTCAAATTTATTAAGATGATTCTAGTTTTATTATATGCATTAGGTGCAAATTATTGAAAGAGTCTGTATGAATCTTTGGTGAAAAAAATCACAAGTTAGACTGAAACAAATCAATATTGCTGCTAAATTTATAATATTTAAAGTGCAAACTGAAATCTTCATTGTTTGTAGCCAGATCAATCCTGCTCTGGTAGTAGTTCATTTTGCAATTATATATACTGGTATACATTACGTATACATACAGTTCAAAAAGTTTAGATTTTAAAATGTAAGATTTAAAATTTTTAATTAGAAAGAAATCTCTTATATTCATCAAGGCTGTATTTATTTAATGAAAATACAATAAAAATTGTGAAATATTATTACAATTTCAAATAACCATTTATTATGCAAATATATTTTAAAATGTAATTTATTTCTGTGATCAAAGCTGAATTTTCAGCATCAATACTCCAGTCTTCAGTGTCACATGATCCTTCAGAAATCAATCTTATATGCTGCTCAGGAAACATTTCTTATTAAAAGTTTTTTTTTTTTCTTGGGTGGAAATGTGATTAGTTTTGTAACATCATAGATGTCTTACTGTCACTTTTGATAAATTCAATGCATCCTTTCTCATTAGTGAGTAATATTTTATGTAAATGAATGCAAATAGTCATAAATACATATATATATATATATATATATATATATATATATATATATATATATATATATATATATATATATACAAAAACAATGGCTTAACTATATTTTAACTACAAGTAGCTTGTAAAGCAGCATTAGTGTGGCAGCTGCTCAGAAGTGTGTGTGTATGTGGCATTCTCACCAGTTCCTGTTGTGGCTGCGGTCAACAGACTGCGTTTATCTCCAGAGTCACTGATACAGAAGGCCACATAAATACAGCGCTCCACCATCACAGTCTGCAGCACAGTCCTGCATTCCTACGGCTCCTTCATCATTCTGCCGAAAACATTATCAGCGCCACACTGACTGATAAAATATACAATCCCACGATCCCCTGCTACTGTCATGTTTCAAACTTACCTCTATTCATTTGTCATTAAAAACATTATCATGGGGCATTTATTTAATTTATTCTTATTAATTTAATCAATTTATTAGAAATTGAACATGTCCAAACGTATGAATGTCACTGCATTACATAACACACTATATAAAAAGGCATGTATTTAAATTATTCTTATTAATTTAATCAATTTAATATAAATTAAACAAAACCATACCTAAAAATTTGTGAATGTCGTTATATTAGATTAAATTTTTAAAAAACGTCATGTATTTAATTAATTAATTATCATTAATTATACAATCACACTTAAAAATTTATTAATTTAATTTAATTTAATTTAATTTAATTTAATTTAATTTAATTTAATTTAATTTAATTTAATTTAATTTAATTTAATTTAATTTAATTTAAACATGAAATGCATGATCGCCATTGCATTAGATACACTAGTTAAAAAGGGCATTTATTTAATTTATTCTTTTTATTTAATCAATTTATTTTAAATTAAACACAAACATACTTAGAATTTGTATGAATGTCACTGCATTGAATTTAAAAAAGCATTTATTTAATTAATTAAATAGTTTAATTTGAATATGCATTAGTTAACACACTATAAAACATTTTAATTTATTTATTTATTAAAAATTGAACACAACCCATTAAAAATCTATTAATAACATTGCACTAGATAAGACTATACAACAACTTTAATTCATTTGAATTAATTTAATTAATTTATAATCATAAATTATACATGACCACACTTTAAATTGTATGAATGTCACAGCATTAGACATAAATATGATATATATATATATATATATATATATATATATATAAAATTTATCAAACCTGATCATGCTTAAAATGTGTACACAGCATTATAAAAAACATTCGGCATTTACATAATTTATTTTATTAATTTAATTCATTTATTTTAAGAGATCTGTGGCTCAGTGGAAATCTTCAGTGGACAACAATTTAGTTTATTACATTCATTGATATAGAAAAATAATGTTATGTATTAAAAGATAAAACTCAAGTTGTTAAAAATGAAGACCCTTTAAATACTTTTTGGGGTATCAGCATAAAGCAGAAAGAAGAAGTGAAAGCAACCATGAAAATGCCAGTTTGGATTGGTTAGAGCCTGAAGCCTCCAGGCTGATGCAGGCCGCTCTCAAACTTCAGCTTTCGGCACATTGCACAATATAACATCCATGTTTTAAAAATGACTGAATATTATTTATTGACATGAATTCCTTACTGAGGGTAACAGGGTTGTGCTGTTGCAAGGTTTCAGCATGGGAAAGCGTCGCTCTGAAACACCTGCAGCACTATCACAAATGAACCTCACAAACAGGTACAACACACAGTGTTAACAGCACAGGTGATGCAGGCTATTTCACCAGAGGCATATCATTGAGAATATCTTTTACAAGATTTTTTGAACAATTGATAAATAATATGTTTTTAAAGAAAACTGCTTCCAAAAAAAAAACTTAATGGAGCACAATGAAGTGGAACAGAATGCAAGACTCTCAAAAATGGATGTCAAAGTTATATATGATAACAATGGTGTGAAAGGCTGATCTAAAGATAAAACGTGCTTACATAGAGCAACAACTAAAAAATAGCACAGATGGTATTTCAAATGTGTAAAACTGAGTCAGAGCATTGTGCCATTTTAAGTTAAATGCTGGCCATACCTTTCAAACATTTGTGGGCAGTAAGATTTTCCACATTTAAGGCTGGATTTATTTGATCAAAATTTGATGAAATATTTTTACAGTTTAAAACAAAATGTTCTATTTGAATATATTTTAAAATATTATTTATTCCTTAGATGCAAAGCTGAATTTTTAACGGCATTACTCTATTCCTAAGTGTCACATGATCCTCTAGAAATCAATCTGTTATGCAGATTTTTGCTGCTCAAGAAACTACTTATTATTATCAATGCTGAATTTGGTTGTGCTGCTTCATATTTTTGTAGAAACATTGAGATACAAATGATTCTATGAATAGAAAGTTTAAAATAACAAGATTTTATTTGAAATATAAATCATTTGTAATATTGTAAATGTCTTTATGTCATTTTTTATCAATTTAATGTATCCATGCTGAATAAAAGTATTCATACATGAGCATACTTGCTTATACAGAAAGAAGAACTATCTAGACAGACAGAAAGTCAATGTGATACTGCAAGGAAGGAAAAGGGAAGCTGAACTGTCAGAGGAGTCCATCTGGAACACAGACAGTAATTTAGAAACAGTTTAATCTGTCTCTAAAGCAGAGATTAAAATGAGGAATTGACATTTACTTTCATCCAAGTTTTAAGAGAGAGAACAGAACTTATAAAACAAAACCTGACATGAAATGCCCTCCCTAACCTCCCCTATCATGCTCAAAATTCAATTGCCAAGCGATGTTTGCACTGAATGTGACAGCAAATGATATTACAAAGCTTTGGCAGAGATGACACCTTTCAGTGAACCATGACTTAATTTGGCTCTGTTCATCATGCAAGCTATTTTATGACTCCAGAAGACTATATTTATGTTTTGTTATTTTTGTCCCCATTTAAAAGCAGCACTCCATATATTCTGAGATATATCATCTTTTGTGTTTTATGGATGAAAAAAAGTTGAACGTTTTATTTTAAAGTGAACTGTTCCTTTAAGTATAGATTTCGAGTGGGTGGTGTATCAAGCACTTTAACCTTGTGTGTGTGTGTGTGTGTGTGTGTGTGTGTGTGTGAGAGGATTAGTAGCATTGAGTAGGGTGTTTTCTTTTCTTTGTAAGTGTCACCATTATTGGTTGAGCTCTGGCCGATGATATCACTGGCTGTGATCTTTGCAGCTGGTCAGCAGATTTGGTTTAACCAGCCAATGACAGCACAGGTATGTGAGTGGCCCTAGTGATGTCATAGAGCATACAATGCAAATACCGGAGGAATCAAGTGACCTGATTGGTTGTGAGACTAACTGTGCCTCCGCGAGAGAAAGCAATCACCCAAGTGTCCTAATCCTGCAGGTTCCCCAAATCTATCTGTGTGTTTGGTTGTGTGTGTGTCCAAGTACAATGTATATAGCAGAAACCATGAACTGATTCTGTTCAAAACTGACCCTACAATTTTAATGTTTCATGTTGTATTGTGAACAATTTATAAGTGCAAGTTATTCTGTATCTCTAATCGTTCATTAAAACATTATTGTTACTACCTTTCAACGGTTTGGTAACAGTGAGTAAAAAAAAAAAAATTTATGCTTTTATGCTTACCAATGCTGGATTAAATTGATTAAAAATACAGAAAAAACAGTAAAATTGGGAAATATTACTAAAGTTTAAAAAATAGTTTTTCTTTTGAATATATTTTAAAGTATAATTTATTCCTATATGATGCAAAGCTGATGATGATGTTTTCAGCATCATTACTTGTCTTCACTGGAACATGAACCTTCAGAAATCACTCTATGCTGATTTGTTGCTTACAAAAAAATTCTTTCTTTCTTTTTATTTATTTTTTTTTTTATATCACTACTTAAAACCATGATAAGTTTGGTAGTTTAAACCCATCTCACTTCTAAAATGACTTTATTTTTCAACTGACACCACAAACCCTTACTCTTCAACCCCACGTGATTGCATCATTTTCTGTAAAGCCCATTTTATTCTGCATAATAAATTCCCAAAGGATAAAAATAAGCCCTCTCCTGTATTATTTTGTGTTAAACATCCTTTTCACTAAAACAGTACCATATACTGCAACATTAAAAAATTAAATGAATCTGACATCATGTGAATTTATGATGAAACATTATGATGAAACAGAGATAAAAGATGACTCATATTATGCCTGCTTTAAATGCTAAGCCTTACTGAGGTGATTGCAAAAGTGTGTGTGCGGTGTACTGTGGAATTTTATACATTTTATTTTTAGAAACCTTTTCATAAAGTTGCTAATTTCAGACTTGCCTATGTCAGTCATGGCACAAGAGCAGAAACTTATGGGCACCACATGAGCATGTTATTTTAGAGAGTCTCTGTTTGTCACTTCCTCATAGCCCACACACACACACACAGAGAGAGAGAGAGAGAGATCACCCACAGACTGGCAACCAAAATGCACAACTCAAGAAACTTCCCCATTGGAATTTCAGCCGCTGCCATTTTAGTGTGTGCACTACGACTGAGTCAAATCATGCAATGCTCCATCAGATAGAGGAAAAGACAGAGAGGGGGGATAAATGACAAAAAAAATTGAGTGATGCAAATCATTGAAATTAATACACACAATCACTCAAAAAGAGAGTGAGTGAAATGTGTTTACCGACAAAGGAAGTCCCCTTCACAATATCTCACATCTGTGGCAGTAAGCGATGGTGCTGTTGTTACCAGGCTGCAGCAGCGCAGCACAGCGTAGCAGAAGCAGCACTGCAGGCAGAGTTTTGCAGCAGAGCCTATTTTTGCTGCAAGTTGCATGCTCAGTTCGGCAGAAAAAAAACACCTGCAACACAGTCTTTTGTAATATAGGTTATTATAAGCCATGCAAAACACTGTGACCTATTCACCACTCAGTTGAGCAAGTTAAGACATGAGGTTAAGTGAGGTTAAGATTGAACTGATCCTGCAGTAAAGAGTTCAGACATGAGCAAATAATGCACATCATAATCTACACTGTAAAACAATTCTGTAGTTTTTACAAAATAATTTTGGTGGTTTCAAGAATAATTTTTTTTAAAATACGGAAAACTGTAAACACTGTTAATTTTACAGTATAAAGCTGTAATTTACAAACAAGAAAATTTGAATGTAAACCAGTAAATTCAACAATACACACTATTAAAATCTGTTTTGTACCTTTAACATACTGACAACCACCATAATAATGTAGGTGGTAAAAGAGAAAGCCACATGAAGAATCAAAGCTCATCACATGTAGCTTCACCACAAGCAGAAGTATATATTAATATATATAGAAGGTGCACAGAGTCAATCATGTAAACACAAAACACCATCATGGTACCACACATGATACTTAAATAATGCAATAACCTTTCATTAAACAACAGAAGATGTAACATAAAGCCCAAATGTACATAACTGATAACAAAAACTATTTAAAAAGATGATTATTTAAACAAAATACTTGTCACGCAGGGAATATCACAATTGTACGTGACAGATAAAAAAATCTTAAAAATCTTTTAAACAGTAGTATATGCATTTTCTCTTCTTGTCTAGTGTTCATACAGTATGCATGCTGGTGTGTCAGATGCAGTGCACACTGGCTCTGTTGAACTGTAGTCTCTTTGTTCAGTGTCGAGATAATAATGAATCATTGAATCTCTCTTACGAGCATGCTGTTGAATGATTAACTATCAAACCATGGCTGAAAGAGAGACTGTGTTTAACAACATGTTGAATGTTCAAATATTCAAGCAGACAAAGAGAGAGAGAGAGAGAGAGAGAGAGAGAGATTTCCACTGAACTTGAACTTGAAGGAAGTGCATTTGTGCGTGTGTGTGTGACAGCATGATGAACTTAAACTGAACTTAAACATCACATTTGCCTTACGCTGAACACCTTTTGTGTTGAACTGGAACAGTGAATCAGGCACCATCAGCACCTGACCTCACTGATACTTTTCTTAAACATTTTTAAAACCTTACACTCTTCTGAAGGCCTTCTACTAGATGTTGGCACATTGTTTTAATCCCATTCAGACACAAGAACATCAGCTGGTTCAATAAGGGTTCAGCTCTTGGTTTTGTGTCGGCCAGTAAATTTCTTCCCCATCAGAGTCAGCAAACCATTTCTTTATGCATTACACAGGTACTAAACTGTCACTGAGGTGGTACCCTTTCAAAATGTACTAATATGTACTGTTAAAGCACTAATATATACACTTTAGATACTAAAATGTACTATTTAAGGGGTAAACAAGTTTTTAGTTTTTGTTCCTTAGGGTATTGCCCCACTGACAGCTTAGTATCTTTTTTTCTCTCTCTCTCTCTTGTTTCTTTCTTCTAAGTGTGCAGAAAAGGCTATTTTTTAAGTGTTTCAACAAATTTGGAAGCCCAAAATGTCATTGCATAATGTAGCATTAATATTAAGGATTTGGATTACTGGAATATTCTAAACCGTTACTGAGAACGGGAGTTCACATACTTTTGGCCTTGCAGATCCTGCCAGGACTATTTCTGTTATCCTCTCACATCAAAATATTTGTTTAGAACTGTTTTGGACCGTTTTGGACTCATTCTGACGGCACCCATTCACTGCAGAGCATCCATTCTCCAAATCTGTTCTGGTGAAGAAACAAATTCATTGATGGCCTGAGGATGAGTACATTTTCAATTTTGGGTGAACTATTCTTGAAAGAATTAGTTTTGGGCTGACTTTAGATACTATATAACATACTGAAGTTGAATTCACACCAAAGAGTAAAGGTGTAAATATTGATAAACTGATTCTTTGTCTTTCTATACATTCCCAAGATAATTATTAACATTTTTTTGCAGTATGCAGAGATTAATTTCAAGTATATTAACTGTGATACTTAACAGTGTAATTATCTCCCTTTATAATTGGCCACAGCAGTGAGTATCTAAACCAGTTTAAATGAGAGTGTAACCCTTTACACACAGTAAACCCTGCTGGTGAAGCTGAGCTGACATTAGTTTCACTGCTACATGAAGCTCCACGCTGACCGCAGCCCACCGCATTATGATGAAGCAGCATTCCAGCAGATCTCACCCCGGCAACCAGAATCTGCAGCGAGCTGTTAGCTGTTTTTACAAGGGCTTGTAAAGACCCACACTTCCTGTTTTGAAGCGCTGTGCTGGATCAGAGAGCTATGGCAACTTTCTGATGAATGTTTCATTGAATCTAGCATTTGTTAACGTGGCTAAAAACTTCAAAGTCAAGCTTATTGTATGTGTCATGTTTAAAAGTGGAAAAGATGATGACAGTATAAGAGTTTTTATGAACTGTCTATGGAAGTTTATTTCCTCCAAGGAATAAAAAATAAGAAAATAATTTCTTTCTGTCTTACAATTAAGACTTTTTTTCACTCAGAACTGCTAAATTAATTTCTTGCAACTGTGAGTTATAAACTTGTAATCGCAAGTTTACCTTTCACAACTTTTTATCTTAGAATTCAGACTTTTCATATCACAATTATTACTTTTTTTTTAATTCTAAGTTTTCATCTTGTAATTCTGACTTTGTTAATTGGAATTCTGACTTTACATCTTGTAATTCAGATTTGTTTTATTTTTTATCAAAATTCAGTTTACATCTCACAATTATGTTTTTTATTCTTCTAATTTTGACTCTTTTTCTCGTAATTCTGAAAGGAAAAAGGTGAAAAAGGTGAAAAAAGAAAAATTGCAACTTTTTATATCACAATTTGGACTTTTCTACTCAGAATTACGAGTTTATATCTTGCAATTTTGAGTAAAAAACTCTTTGAGAAAAAAAAGAAGAGAAAAAGTATAAATATACTTCAATAATTGTCCCTGTATGTGTATGTATAATACATTTGCAATGACTTCTCTGGCAATGACTTCTCTTTATTTAGTAAAAAGCAGTGTGGAAAACAAGTTTGGATTATTAGATGTTTACTGCGTTTTACTTGAATCTACTAGTAACTATGGTTGATTGGTTGAAATGATGTTCCTCTGTGTTCATTATCATACATAAACATACAAACCACAACCATCTGTTTCAAAACACTAGGTTATGGTAGGTGACAGAGCTAAAGGAAAACCGACATATACATACAAGTTCATTGTGATCTCTATCTTTTCCAGATGTGTACAGACATTGCTGAAAATATGTTTATTTTCCACTGGAGTTCAGTGAAGCTATAATTCCTTGTCTTTGCCTACATGGATGACTGCAAAGAGAACGTTACCAGATCCCAAAGTCAACACGGGTCCAAATACCACTGAAAAGAGCCGAAGACAACGTTGAATTTTCTCTCTATCCACCGCTGCCTTTTTAACAAATGTTTGTATGAGCTACATTATGTGTGTGTTTGATATTATACTTATGACCATATTTATGAATTTGCTCTGAAATCTATTTACAAATATTTAATGCAAGAATTAGAAAAATAATTAAGACAATTTCCACCAGGTTTTTGTATTTTATTTTGGCTAATAAAACAACAAAAATAAAAAATAAAATGCACAAATATAACTCTACATACTCATAAACTCCAATATTTACATACAAATGTCTTAACACATTAAAATGTAAAATTTTTAAGTGATGATGCTAACAAATTGTTGTATTTAGAATCAATTCATTGAACAGACAGAGCTAATTTAATAATATATTTAAAAAAAAATTGTGATTACATCTCGCAATTTTTTTTTCTAATGTAATTGCAACTTTTTATCTCACAATTTAGATTTTTGATTTGGATTTTTTGCTCACAATTGCAAATTCGGATTTAACAATTCAGACTTTTTTCTACATGATTTCAAGTAAACATCCAAGTTGTTTTTTTTTTCAAAATTGCTAATTTTTATCTAACACTTCTGAGTTCAGACAGTTTAAACACAAACAACATTTGTGCTGCTAAAGTTTAATGCAACACTAATACAACATTGACATACTTACAAGACACTCCTGGTGTAACAATACAACCTTTAGAAAGAGTAGACAACAAAACAAGAATGTTAAAGTAACAAATATATTGTGAATGTTCAGTATAGCTCTAGTTGTGTGTGTGTGTGCGTGCGCTTGTATGAGAGTTGTAGAGCATCAGACATTCCACTAATCCTGTATAAATTCTCACAATCCCTTTCAGCTGTGTCATGCCAAGAGCCTCTTCTTCCAGCAGAACTCTGACCCCACATTCCCACACCCAGATACACAACTAAATCTCCCTCTTTCCTCTCATTCCCCCCATTTTCTTGCCCTCTTTCATTCCCACACCCCCTCTTTTAAAGAGGTCTTTCTCTCTCTGAACCCTCCCTACTGCACTGCACTTTCTCTTTTGCTTACTTTCTTCTTTCTTTCCCACCATTCACTCATTTCCAACCTCTGCTCTTTCAATAGCTCTCTTGTATTGTTAATATTGCTCTTTCACCCTGCTGAAAAGACCGGCTTAGACCAGAATGAATTCCCATGCTGGTCCAGACTGGCTAGTCTGAGTTTATTGAGGACAATGGAAGCAATCAAAATCAACAAGGAGCAATGATATGCAAGTGCTATAACAAGTCTCAGTTAGCTTACCGCAGTACACAAGCAAGATTTTTTATTTATTAGTAGTTTAATTTATGTATGATGGACAAATATGCATCACATAAGAAATGCAATTGGAGTTGGAGTTGCACATTAGCTGCAGTAGCAGTGGAAGTAATGATGTGACACTCTCTTTAGATATTTGACCTCACACATCAAGAGCTGTCAAAACATTTATGACACTCATATTGTCCTGATCTGTGTTTGTTTATAGTGTGTCTACATCAATTATTTGTGTGAGAGTGTGTTTTGTTTTCAGGTGTGAAAGCAGCAACATGCGGTCCTTATAGACAGCTTCACTTCTGTAAATATAACCCTCTCTCTCTTTCTCTCACACACACGGTTGCTCTTCTGTCAAGGTGGGGACTTTCCTATATATATATATATATATATATAAATATATACACACACACACACACACATATATAATAATAACTATAATAATGTTTCCACAAAATGATTAGGCAGCACAACTATTTTCAACATTGATAATACCAAGAAATGTTTATTGAGCAGTAAATCACCAAATATATTCAAGTAATAAACAGTTCTTTGAAATTGTAAAAAAGATTTCACAATATTACTGTTTTTGCTGTATTTAAATGCAGCCTTGGTGACAATTAGAGACTTAAAGGGTTTGTTCACCTCAAAAAATGCATATGCAAATGCATGCTTTCCCCTAAGCGTAAACAACGCTTATTACGCAGATTGCACGAGCTTTCCCCCCTCTGAACATAAATAACGCTGATTACGTCCAATACGTTCTTGGGTACTCTCCAAAATGGTGGAAGACGTAACTCCGGGGAGAAGAATGGTTGAGCAAATTATATTATTTTTGTTTTCTTTGCGCAAAAAAAAGTATTCTCGTAGCAATGCAAAACTGAAGTTAAGCTGCTTGTCACATGGACTGTTTTACCAATGTATTTACTACATTTCTGGACCTGGAAACATTTTAGTTGTGTTGCTGTCTATGGAGGGTCAGACAGCTCTCAGATTTCATCAAAAATATCATAATTTTTGTTCCAAAGATGAATGAAGGTCTTGTGGGTTTGAAACAACAAGAGGGTGAGTAATTAATGACATAATTCTTATTTTGGGGTGAACTAACCCTTTAACATTAAATATCATAACCGATTCAAATCTTTTGAACGGTAGTGCACTTTTTACCAAAACAGTTTAATATAGAAAAAACTAACTATTTTATGCAATGTTAGCATATCCAGCACCACTACTTGCATTCATTTAAAGGGATGAATTAAAATGATGACAACATTTGTGCCATATCTAATTAAACTCTGAGTAATAAAGTATCAACCAAAGAAGCATAAATACCTTAAGTAAACCACAAGAGGAAGTTTTATTTTACATCACAAGGTCTTGTGGAAGTCTGAGCACTATTTAAAGGTTAAAACAAAGGTCTTCAGGAAGTTAAAAAAAAAAAAAAAATTCTCATTTCCTCTTGGCTCTGTTTCACCAGCTTGAAGATGAAAGAACAAATGCTGATGGTTGCATTGTGGTTCAGGGTTAGGACTGGTAAGGCAAAGTTTTTCTTGATTCTCCAGAGAGATTATAATTCACACTGAGTACGACTGAACATGTCCTACTGAAGGAATAGCTCACACATAAAAGAAAATTTGTTTTCAAACCCTAAAGTTGTTCCAAACCTTTATGACTTTCTTCCATGTGACACAGAAGATGCAACTGCATTTAAAGTGATTATGAAGAAGAATGTTTATTTGCGATTGCATTCAAAAAAATGGTGCATGTTTGTTCGCTTTGGTTTTGTAGCTGAATCCGACATGTTTCTATATGCATGATGGCAAATTGAGATTTTCCATCAACAATAACCCATCAAATATCTGTATTTTCCTCATACAGGGCTACAGTAAGGCTTCCGCCACAACCTAGATTTCTTATTTCTCACAAAACACAAAATTTAAATCACACGGGGACATAATTTTCATGTTGTTTTAAAGATACAGTGGGCACGACTGTACCTCTTAATCACAGCGGAAATTGGAGAGGGGGAACATCTTGAAATGTCATATTCTTAGATCTAAGGGGAATGTAAGCTACTGCCACCAAACCCCCTTGAGAACTCGATTCATTCCTCTTTAAATTATTCATTTCATAATATTCAAACCATGTTTCCCCCACACATGCAGACTGTTCCACGTGTGAATCACCCAGTGAAAATATGCCAGCACTTCACCCGTAACCCCATTTGGCAGACTTTAAAATGCAAACAATGGCACAAACATATTTACAGGGCACTTTAAATCTGACTGCAGCAAATTCTCAGCATTATGTCTGTCTGTCTTATTCACACAGATAACAAAACACAGTATATTCACAGCTAAACACAGTTAGGTGATATGTGTTTTCCTGAAGGTGAAGTGACTCCTGGAGGGCCGGTGTCCTTCAGAGTTTAGCTCCAACTTGCCTTAACACACCTGCCGGGAAGTTTCTAGTATGCCTAGTAAGATCTTGATTAGGTGGTTCAGGTGTGTCTAATTGGGGTTGGAGCTAGTCTGCGGGACACCGTTCCTCCAGGACCAAGTTTGAGCACCCCTGCTCTAGGGGAAGTAATTCACACTGCATGTAAATATTTCATTTTATCTGTCCCTGCGGCTGTAAAAAAAACTAAAGGTATCTAATGTAATTTTACATTACAATAATGTTTAATGTACAGTTCTTGGAAGTGAAAAAGTGCAGATAATTAAAAAATTTACAGTAAGAATTTATTAACTGTGCCACTTCACATTTGACGTTTTTTCATTAAAATAACTGTTTTAGGGTTTTGTGCGTATGGTAAATTGCACATTGCACATATTAATATTTGCATCAGCCTGTGAAAAACCTAATTGTGATTAACTTTGATTCATTGTGACAGCCTGTGTTTTTAAGGTGGCTGGCTGTAAAATGTAAAAACAGATTTTAGTAGTTTGGTATATTTGCATTGTTTCAGTTAATGAAATATAGTTTTTACTGTAATTTAAGTTAAATCTCTAGAACTTTAAATGTTGCTGATGTATTTTCATGGTAACCACAATTGCCATTTTTTTAATCATAAATTTCACTGATTTGTTTTAACAGTGTTAAAAATTCTTAAAAATTGTACTATGAACTTTCCACAAAATTCCACCAAACTATCAACCTATGTAATCCACATTAACTAATAGTGTGTTGTTGCGATCCACAGTGCAAGTACACTTTACATTCTCAGTGTTGCCACGAGGGGAAAAATAGCAGGTATTATATGGAATTACATTTGTTTCAATAATAATGAACGAAACTTTATAAAACTGAATGCAACTTTTTCAGAAACTATCAAAAATATGCCATTACAAAAGAAGAAAAACACAATGAAAAAAACTAACTCAAGTCGCACAAACTTAACAGGCTCTTCAAATATGCTTCATTCTTTGTTAATGTTTTTCAAAGATTCGTTTTCGCTAATCGTGGATTCTGAATTCATTGCCAAAGATTGCGCTTACATTTCCCAGTTTTTCGTTTTGTGTTTTGACACAAACCTCTCGTGGGGGCGGGCTTAACAGTGATCTACTCTGATTGGATAGTGAGCTTTTGATGGACAGGTGCTCTCTGACCGGGAAGTACAGACGTCACTCAGTGGCGCGTGCCGCGCATATTGAAAGTTCTCTTGGTGATTAAATTTGGTCTCTACCGCAAAAATTATTGAAAGTGAAAGACATTTATTTTAAACTCATAAACAGGTTCTACCCTGTAAAGAAGTTTATACAATAATTTAAATCTGACATTGATCTTACATGCTCTTTTTGTTCGAGTTCTGAAGAAACTGTGCACTTATTTTGGTCATGTCACAACACTCAGAAACTTTGGGGAAGATATTGGTGTGTTTGTCAAGTGTAAGATTTTGCCAGGCTTCTCAGTACATATGAAAAACATTATATTTGGGTATTATGACTCTGACCCCACAAACGATAATTACAATTTAGTAATAATTTAAAAAAAATTCCTAAACAAATTTCACATTCACAAATGCAAATTCTACAACTGTAAACCTGTCTTCTCTGTTTTCCTTAAAGAAATGGAAAACTATTTGAATGTAATCTCAGTGTCTAATAAGAAAGCTATAAGGACTGTTAGATTTGCTCTGCCCTTTGATCTCCTTGTGTAATTTTGTTTAGATTTTGGCCCTCTTTTTATTCTTTTTTTGTTTTTTTTGTTTTTTTGTGGTCGATATTATGTGATGCATGTCATTATGTTGCACTGCGGAGCTTCTGTCACGAAAACAAATTCCTCATATGTGTGTACATACCTGGCAATAAAGCTCATTCATTCTGATATGCGCGCCACTGAGTGGCGTCTGTACTTCCCGGTCAGAGAGCACCTGTCCATCAAAAGCTCACCATCCAATCAGAGTAGATCACTGTTAAGCCCGCCCCCACGAGAGGTTTGTGTCAAAACACCAAACGAAAAACTGGGAAACATAAGCGAAATCTGTGGCAATGAATTCAGAATCCACGATTAGCGAAAACGAATCTTTGAAAAACATTAACAAAGAATGAAGCATATTTGAAGAGCCTGTTAAGTTTGTGCGACTGAGTTAATTTTTTTCATTTTCATTGTGTTTTTCTTCTTCTGTAATGGCATATTTTTGATAGTTTCTGAAAAAGTTACATTCAGTTTTATAAAGTTTCGTTCATTATTATTGAAACAAATGTCATTCCAAAATATTAAGGCCTATTCACACCAACAATTACAACTATACGATAACTATATTAGCGTCCAGAGCAAGAGATGATAAATAGCTATTATAAACTACTGTTAAAGCTTTAAATGCTCAAGCTCTATAATGACATGTTGTTTCGACTGGCTGTCCATGTTTTTAGCATTCATCAGCTGGAAAAAAATTAAATAAATAATAATTCTAAAAGTGATTCCAACAATTTCTCTGTTTCCTTATAATTGTGGTGTGAACTTCCCAACCCAACCTCATGGGTAAAGGTAAATATTTTATGAGGTGGCGATTTTGTATGAATCTGTACAATTGAAATGTATGTTTGTTTTTTTCAAGTGGGTATGAAACATCCCAAACTCCACCCATAAAAATAACAGAGCATAAGCAGATTGTATGAAAACACTCGAATGAGATTAGCCACCAAATCGCCAAAATGTAAAACAGTTTCGGACTGATGGTTAGCGAGTCTACATGTGTCAGGTATGGAATTAGAACAAATTTTAAAGTTTATCATTTGTCATTATCCTCATAGTTATTGTTCTTGGTGTGAAACTGGCCTTCACCCATCTGCTTACATGGTCTTAAACAGGTTTCCGTTCAGCTCAGCACAGAGCAAGAGTTTGAAAAGAATCTAGAGAAGGGAAGCTAAGCAAGTAAATTTAGGTGAGTATGGTTACAGCAACTTCCCTGATTAATAACATCTGGTTTAATAGCACAGACAAAGGAAAACTCGATCACCCCCTCGAATACTGAGATTTGTTACCGTCAGACCAGTGCAATAGCGCTTGTTAGCCATGTTCAAATTGAATTCAAACAGACTAGGCAATGACAGTGCACATGTTTCATGAAAATCACAAAAAACATCTGCCGCATGCCATTCTTACATTCAACAGGGACTGTTTTGCAGATGAACAAATGATCTTAGATGAAAAAGTACACTTTGGATGGATGCAAGCGTATAATTTCTAGACTACTCCAGTGGCGTTAGGCCAACTCCAACCTTAACGGACCACTGAATCAGCATCTCTGTATGGAAAATCCAAAGGAAAAAAGAAAAACAATTTCCTGTTTCATCTGTCAATCAAACGCTTTACTGCGCCTAGACTCCACCAACGCAGGATTGAACGCTGTGAACCCTTAGCTGCTAAACACCAGACCTTAGCCAAGCTCTTTAAGAGTGGGTCGACTTCCCCTGGGATGGAGCCAGATGGGAACATATGGTTAAACACACACACACACACACACACAGATGTAATCCTATAGCTCCAAAACATCCAGCATGACTGAGAGGAGTATTAGAAACAGCTGGAGACGCCATGACCATGAGAAAGATTAAGAAGGAGAAAAACTGAGAAGGTACTGAAGAATGTTCTCACACTGGGTGGTAGAGAGTCTGGGCTTCAGGTGAAGAATGTGTGTGGTTTATGTTTGCTTCTGCCACTTATACTCCAGTACACACACAATTATATCAAAGATTATTCACACATACTTATATTGATCAAAAGTCACAGTTTGCTGCATTCTCAAAAAACTCTTGCTTATTTAGCCCTGTGATCACAGGAGTAAATTACATTTTTAAATATATTCAAATTTAGCAACATTACGTTTTTACTTTATGTAAGCTATATTTTGTATGTATTTGAGAAAATGATAATAAAAAAAATACTTCTTTTACAGACATTAAAAAAAATCTTACTGACCCCCCAAACTTGTGAACAGTATTATATAGCTAATGCAGGCAAAACTAGTTTATGTTGTCATTTATAAAAAATATGAATTAAAGAATAGCAGGTTGCAGCCACATTTTCATAACCCATAATTATCATTTGTGTTAATGGTTAATTTTATCATTTGTTATCATATGTATTGGTGAACAGTGATTGTGAATGCTGGAATAGGACATGATGTCTTTGGCTGTATTGATTTTCAGTGCGAGAGAGAAAAGAAACTCATCAGAGAGAAAACTCACTCCTGTCAGAAAGCTTTTTGAATGCAAATGCGAGTAGACAGTTTTTGGTAGTGAAGTTTTCTTGCAAGTAAAGGCTTGATCAGTGTGAAGTCTTGGTTTAGAGAAAGCTAAATATATATATAATATATAATATATAATATATATATATATATATATATATATATATATATATTTTTTTTTTTTTCTGCACAACAATCTCTAAGGTGGACTACAAACTGTTTCTGAAGAATGAGAGACTGTTTTCAAAAGCCATGGGATTGTCAGGAGAGAATGTTCAAATCATTTTATGACACACTCAGACTCTCTCTATCTCAAATATCCTTAGAATGTGTTTGACTGGGATCCTGTCCTAGCTTAAACTGTGACCTTTCTACTAGTGACCTTTAACTGGACCATCCATGTCCACCGATAAAGAAGAAATCTGCTCAATAAAATTTGAGCTGTCTTTCACTTTAGCGGTGTGTCTGTAAAATGTACAACAGCATGTTTGTCAGTACGCTCTATTATTGCTTTCAATACAGTCATTAAAGCCATCATATAACAAGTTTGGGGTTGATAAGATTTTTAATGGTTTTGACTTCTCACCAAAACTGCATTTATTTGATCAAAAATACAATAAAACAGTAATATTGTAAAATATTACTACAATTCAAAATAACTTTTCTATTTGAATATATTTTGAAATATAATTTATTTTTGTGATGCAAAGCTGAATTTTCAGCATCATTACTCCAGTCTTCAGTGTCATGTGATACTTCAGAAATCATTCTAATATGCAGATTTGCTGCTCAGGAAACATTTCTGATTATTACCAATGTTAAAAACACATCGAGATTGACAATGACATTAAGAACATGTTGACATGTTGGCCCAATTCTATTTTGTACCCCGTCCCCTGCCCCTACCCCTCCGCCTGTGAAAATATTCCCCTAAGAATTGGGACACCACTACTATGCCGTCACACGTCATCATACGTCATCTAGCTCCTACAATACAACAATATACTGGTGGGCTGGTGTGCATTAGAACCTTTAATTACGGATCTATATTAATGCACTGCTAACTGACACACACACATATCAGAGATCGCGCTGCTCACACATCCAGGAGAAAAGAAACGCTGCCCCACGAATTGTATTAAATACAGTTTAAATACTCAATCACTACATAATATTTTTCAGCAAAAAGAGGTTAAAATCGTTGTTTTAAGTAAACTCACTCTAAAAAGATAAACGCACAGATGCACATACACACAACTTCCATCTCTCTCTCTCTCTCTCTCTCTCTCTCTCTCTCTCACGAACACTGTAACATAAAACAAATGATTACTTTTCATTAAAATCTTTATTAATGCCAAAAATGCCTACATATACTGTATGTGTCTTTTTGTTTGCTCAGGCAGCCAAGTTGACGAGATAATTCATACCCTTTCTTTTGGAGTATGGTCCCAAAAAATTCTCCGTTTGAAGGGCTGTCTGGCCCTTCCCCTATCCCTACTGAGGGGTAGGGGGTAGGGGAAAGGGGAAGGGCTAAGGGGTAGAATTGGGATTGGGCCTAAGGGTCAAAGGTCAATCTTATAGTCTTTTGGGGTTTACTAGAGAACCAGTGTATCTGCAGAGCTATTTAAATCAAATTTTTAAAAAGTTTTTAAGACCTGCACAAATAAAATGAATATTGTATTATCCTTTTTTTTTAAACATTTAACATATTTCATATTATGATACATATTCATAGCATATTCATATTTCAAGATATTTCATGCTTTTAATGAGATTTGATCAAACTGAGTTTAAGACTTTTTAGGGATCCACGGGATGCCTGGAGAACAGTTAACAACAGAGATTGTTAGAGATTTACTGCATTCTGACACACAGAAGAAGAACAGATCAGTTCCACCACAGTCTACAGTGAGAAAGTGAGAGTGAGAGAGAGAGAGAGAGAGAGAGAGCCATTACATGAAAACAGGAAATAGCTGCTCCAGCGAAAGGGGGATGTATGAATGACAGAAGGAAGCAGTGAAAGTGCAAGTTCAACAGATGTTCTTTTAGAGCATGTTCTTCTTCAGTCCAGAGATACAGTATGTTTGATGCTCCAGCTGAGATTACAGCAACCTCAGCAGATTCTAACGCTTGCACACACATAGACGCACCAGACATCTATCAACCATCTGTCTCCATCTAGATCCATCAGTCTACTCTAGCTATTCGACTCTCAATGTCATTCTATCTATCTATCTATCTATCTATCTATCTATCTATCTATCTATCTATCTATCTATCTATCTATCTATCTATCTATCTATCTATCTATCTATCTATCTATCTGGTAATCTGTCCATCCATCTATATATCCTCCTCTTCTGCAATAAAGTATTTACATTTTAGATGTTGACATGTTGATATTAAACATTAACAGATTGAAATCTGATGTATGTGTGGGTTGTGTGTTGAAATGTGTTTCAGCAATCTTTGTGTGTGTTAAGGATCCATCTTTGACTGTTTTCCAATGAAAAGAGGGTGTACGACACATGTACGTAATCCATCTAAACCTCTCCACTGCTGTCCAGTGTGTTTATGTGAGTGTGACCCACTGTAAGGGTGTAGACCGACTCACAAACCTGCTTCTGATTAACCCACCACCCCAAAACAGGCTCCAAGCAGGGTGTAAGAAGGACGTTTGGGAGCGGGAGCGGCCACATTTGGAATTAGTTATGAAAGTTATTGGAATGGACTCTTAGATCCAACAGGTTCTCAGAGGAAATCCAAAGACCTCCGCAGCCAAGAAACCACACTAAATTATAGCAAACTCATACAGATGTGGATATATAATCAGATTAAATTCTTGGAGAAATATGATTGATGATTTAGAAGCATTTTATAGCAAGCAATGCAGCATGCATTTACATTTTATTAAGCAAACGAGAACAGGTTTTCTTTACATGTGACCCGTGGAAGATCTTTGTCCTTTTAGCCATTCCAAACACAACCTGGATTTAAGCCGGACCAAAAGCTTTTCCATCTGTGGGAGGGTTTTGTTTCTGCAAGAGTTTGCTTAAATTGGTTGGATTCAGCTTTACTCTGGACCAGAATGATGTGACTTCATTCTAAAATATCTGAAACTGAGAAATATAATTTCACTCAAGAGAGCACTACAGAAGATTGCAACAACATCCACAGGCTTACATTAAAAACACTAGTCCATGAAAAACACTGCTCCTCTCTAGTGTCTAGATCGATATTTTAGTGTTTCATTAACCAAACCATGAACACATCACAAGCCTATAACATTAACTGCTAAATAGGATAAATTCAAGCTTACATTTTTACTGAAGTGAAAAAGAGAAGAGTGAAATTAATTGGGGGTGGGGGGCATGGGCACATTTTTAAAAAAAAAAGAAAAGAAAACTATTAAACAAGTTACAAGTAATATGCAAATTATGATGTGGCTAAAAATTGTGATAGTTACTAAATTTAGAACACATGCAAAATCAGGCCAGTTTCCTTGCATCATTCTAATGGTAGAAGAATAATGAATCTAGATTTGCATTTCCAGAAGGAAATAGCAGTGCTTGCAAAGCATACATAGTGTTACGTAAGCTGACTTTGGTTCTTATCAAATTAAAAGTAAAAGTTGCATAACAGCTGTTATCATGACGCTTGTGTATCTTGTTTTCTGTCATCTGTGTATGTCAATCGATATATAATGTGACAATATTTGCAATGTTAAGGCAGCTATAGAATGTTAAATAGATGTGCCGTTATGTAAATATATTTTTTTTCTCGGTACTTAAAGAGTAAAGATGAAACAAAAAGTAAAAAAAAAAAAAAAAAGATTGCACAACCACCATTGCCGATTCATCGCTCTGTTGAGAATGTCTTGTGTGTTAACTGTTAACTTACTCTGTATTGACTGAACTGACTCCCAAATCATCCTGTTGTACTGATATAGTAGAACAGATGCTAATCTAACATACTAAATTGAATTTTAATGTCATGTGAAGATCAAGTAAATACAAGTTAAAACCCAAGTCAATATGAAGAGAACAACTAAGCTGGTCCATTTTTCACCACTGAAAATGAACCTCATATTGCATCTCAAAGCTAAAACAATATGAGAGATTTTCAAGACCTTCTGTTTTGTGCCACAAACTCCAAACATGTTCGGATCTGTATATGCTGACAACAGAATAATAATTGAAGACATCAAAAGTTTCAATGGAGGTCTGTGAGGATATTTGAAACTTTCATTGATCATGTCCAATCAGTTAAAAATTATACTGCACACTAAGTCAGAATAAGCTAAAAGTTGGTGGATGTTGCTTGAAAGCTCTAGGAGGAGTTACAGTAGAGACATTTGGTTTCGGGTTAGGAAGTCTGAAAAAAAAAACATTTGTCCAATAACAGTAATGATTTATGATAAATTGCTTATGCTTTCCTCATTTGCAAGTCAGTTTGGAGAAAAACATCTGCTAAATGAATAAATGTAAACATTAAAAAGTTTGCATAATATTTGTGATCATTGATTTGTTTTAAATGCTGCTACAATGTAGCACTAATATATACAGTATGAATGGACAAAGAAAAGGAGGGAGAGCTGGGGTGTATGAGTATGAAAGTTAGTCTCAGTGACTCCAGCATTTGATAAACGGCCCCCAAGACTCGCTGTGTGCAGATGGGTCACAGATGCCTGTGTATGCATATGTTTTGCAGCTGGCCGACCCATCCGAACGGCAATGAGGCCAAGCAATGATGAATAGTTGCACTAGTTCAGAGGTCAATATTTCAGCTTCCTGGTATGTGAGCGAGTAGTGTTTCTGTGCGTTTGTGTGCTGTGCTCCAGAATCCAGTTGCCTGACTTTCAGTATTTCTGTCATCATAAGAAACCCAAGGATAGTGCTGCAGAATGTTCCTGTTCCTACTATCTCTTCGAATTTCAACCATAAGGATCTACCGGTTCCTGATGCTCAAGAAATGACATATAAAGAAATAAAGTGCAACTACTGGCTATGCCATTTGCAATTATCAGTTAGATTAATATATGATCCATTACATTGCACATCAGTATTTTGCTAAATCAGGGTTTTAGGTTTCCGAACGAGTTTCCGAGTTGGAAGTGGCATTTTACTATACTGTTCCAACTAGGAAGTTGGACATTCCAACTTTCCGAATTGAATGGAATGTGCATAAGAGTTCCATGCTGAAGAAGAAAAAATAAATAAAATAAAATAAAAATAAACTAGCTTAAATTGGTTTGCTGGTCTTAGCTAACCACCAGGCTGGTTTTCACTTGTCAGGCTGGTTTAGTTTGATGCTTTTTAGAGCAGTGAATTTCCACCAGTGGACCGGGACTCACTAGGGGCTTCAGCACACTTCCAAGGAGGCTGCAAGATAACTTACATTTACATTTAATCATTTAGCAGACGCTTTTATCCAAAGCGACTTACAAATGAGAACAATAGAAGCAGTCAGGTCAACAAGAGAACAACAACAGTGTACAAATGCCATGACAAGTCTCAGTTAGTCTAGTATAGAACGCATAGGTAGGTTTTTTTTTTCTTTTTTAATAAAAAGACAAGAAAAGGAAAAGTGTTAGTGTTAGTTGGTTAAGTGCAGGCGTAAAAGATGAGTCTTTAGCTGTTTCTTGAAAATGAGTAAAGACTCAGCTGTACGAATTGAGATTGGGAGGTCATTCCACCAGCTGGGCACAGTCCAGGAAAAGGTCCTTGAGAGTGATTTTGAACTTCTTTGGGATGGTACCACAAGGCGTCGATCACTTGCAGAGCGCAAACTTCTGGAGGGCACATAAGATTTAACCAATGAGTTTAGGTAAGTTGGTGCCGTGCCAGTGGTCGTCTTGTAGGCTAGCATCAGTACCTTGAATTTGATGCGAGCAGCTACTGGTAACCTGATGAGGAGCGGAGTAACGTGAGCTTTTTTTGGCTCATTGAAGACAACCCTCGCTGCTGCATTCTGGATCAATTGCAGAGGCTTGACAGTACATGCAGGAAGGCCCGCCAGGAGAGCATTACAATAGTCCAGTCTGGAGAGAACAAGAGCTTGGACAAGAAGTTGGGTTGCTTGCTCTGACAGGAAGGGTCTAATCTTCCTAATGTTGTATAAGGCAAACCTGCAGGACCGGGTAGTTGTAGCAATGTGGTCTGTGAAGCTTAACTGATGATCCATCACAACTCCTAGGTTTCTAGCTGTCCTCGAAGGAGTAATGGTTGATGAACCCAGCTGTATAGAGAAGTTGTGATGAAGCAATGGGTTAACTGGAATCACCAGGAGTTCTGTCTTCGTAAGGTTAAGCTGAAGGTGATGGTCATTCATCCAGCTAGAGATGTCACTCAGACAGGCTGAAATGCGAGCAGCTACCGTCGGGTCATCTGGTTGGAATGAGAGGTAGAGTTGGGTGTCATCAGCGTAGCAGTGATAAGAAAAGCCATGCTTCTGAATGACAGATCCTAATGATGTCATGTAGATTGAGAAGAGAAGTGGTCCAAGTACTGAGCCTTGAGGAACCCCAGTAGCAAGGTGGTGTGACTTTGAAACATCACCCCTCCAAGACACACTGAAGGATCTGTCAGAGAGGTAGGACTTAACCCACAGGAGTGCTGTTCCAGAGATGCCCATCTTTCTGAGGGTGGACAGGAGAATCTGGTGATTAACAGTGTCAAAAGCAGCAGAAAGGTCCAGTAAGATGAGTACCGAGGATTTTGAAGCTGCTCTTGCTAGTCGCAGGGCTTCAGTAACCGAGAGCAGAGCAGTCTCAGTTGAGTGGCCACTTTTGAAGCCAGATTGGTTGCTGTCCAGGAGGTTGTTCTGTACAAGGAACATAGAAAACTGGTTGAATACCGCTCGCTCAAGTGTCTTTGCAATGAATGGAAGAAGGGATACCGGTCTGTAGTTTTCAAGAAGCGCTGGATTTAGAGATGGTTTCTTGAGCAGTGGGCTTACCCGAGCCTGCTTGAATGCTGAGGGAAATGTTCCAGAGTGAAGAGAGGAGTTGATAACGTGAGTAAGCGAAGGTATGACAGAAGAAGAGATCGCTTGAAGGAGGTGAGTGGGGATCGGATCAAATGGACAAGTAGTAGGATGATTGGACAGGAGAAGTTCGGAGACGTCCATCTCTGAGAGTGGGGAGAAGGAGGAGAAAGAGTGTGCATCGGTCATTGTGAAGTTGTCCTCAGTCTGCGGTGTGGAGAATTGGCCACTGATGGATCTCGTCTTATTTGTGAAGAAAACTGCAAAGTCGTCCGCTGTAAGAGTCGATGGAGGAGGTGGTGGCGGCGGATTAAGAAGAGAAGAGAAAGTCTTGAAGAGTGTCCGAGCGTCACAACAGCTGTTAATTTTGTTGTGGTAGTAGGTTTTGTTGTTTGCAGAGAAGGAAGAGAGGAGAGACTGATACACACTGAGGTCTGTAGAGTTTCTTGATTTCTGCCATTTCCTCTCTGCAGCCCTGAGTTTAGAGCGATGTTCACGGAGAACCTCAGACAGCCAGGGGGCAGATGGGGCGGTGCGTGCTGGTCTAGACAACAGTGGGCAAAAGTTGTCCAAGCAAGATGTTAAAGTGGAGCAAAGAGTGTCCGTAGCGCTGTTTGTGTCCAGAGCAGAGAACTGAGAGAGTGCAGGAAGCGAGGATGAAACCACAGAAGATAGGAGAGATGGAGAGAGTGAGCGTAGGTTCCGTCGAAAGGTGACCTGCGTTGGAGTGTGAGGCACTTCAGGAGTAAGTGCTAGGTTAGCAGTAATGAGGAAGTGGTCTGAGGTGTGCAGTGGAGCAACTGAAGAGTTGTCCACAGAGCAACAGCGCGTGTAGATGAGGTCCAGTTGGTTGCCTGATTTGTGAGTCGCTGTAGTAGACACTAGCTTGAGATCAAATGAGGCGAGCAGAGTTTTGAAGTCAGCAGCCTGGGGTTTATCTAGGTGGATGTTGAAGTCACCAAGCAGTACCAGAGGAGTACCATCTTCAGGAAAGTTTGATAGCAGCACATCCAACTCCTCCAAGAAGTTTCCCAATTGACCTGGGGGACGATAAATGACCACAAAGTGGATTTTAACAGGGTGGGTTACAGTAATGGCATGTGATTCAAATGAACCAGTACCTGTAGGTGATGGCTGAAGATCAAATTTCCATTCTTTTGATATAAGGAGACCTGTCCCTCCACCCCTCCCAGTGGTACGAGGAGTGTGGGAACAAGTGAAATTAGTGGAGAGGGCTGCAGGGGTGGCAGTATCTTCAGGTTTGATCCAAGTCTCTGTCAGTGCCATGAGGTTGAGACCGGAATGAGTAGCAAGAGAAGAAATGAAGTCTGCTTTGTTAACTGCAGACTGACAGTTCCAGAGACCAACTGGAATAGAGAGCGTAGTAGTAGAGGTCAGAGGGACAGGCCGTAGGTTTGTCAGACATGCCTTCCTGTGACGTCCATAGCGTGCTCTCCGAGTGTTAGTAGTGATAGTAGAGATCTGAAAGCACATAGTGACTACAAGGGTAAGATATTTGAGAACAAGGTATACAAAAAGTAACGAAAGAGGAGAAAAGCAATACTCAAGTGCCCTGTCGGTGTCCTTGCTCGGTGGAGTCGCACAGGTAGAGTCGATTGTCTTTACACTCGTCCGTCTTCACACGAGGAGGGCTCACACGAGGGCTGCCGCGACCGCTGCTGCGGTGAAACTTAGCGCTTTTGTATTAGCCTGATTACCTGTGATTGAAGTCAGCTGCCTTGCCTTGTTAATACGTGCTGAAAGTGGCGCTTGGTTTTGCGTTTGCCTATCACGGTACTGCCTGGTTTCGATCTGCTAAATAGTGAGGCGTGGCCAAAGCCAGTGAAAGTACTTAATTAGCTGTTTAGAAAGCACTTGTCAGAAGAAACAGTCGAGCTACAGAGAAGGACAGCAGCTTGTGAGTGTTTTGCGTTGTTTTCTCATCAGACTAGTGTGTGATCGTCGTTGCTAGGAAAGTTTTTGGTTTAAATTGTGTGTGTCTTACCCTGGTTAATACGTGCTGAAAGTGGTGCTTAGTGGTATGTTAAAGGCTCTTAAATGCAAAACTTAAAATGATTTGCAATAAAATAAATCATGCTATAACAGCAAAACAAATAAATAAATAATAATAATAACAATAATAAACTCATAATAATAATAATAATAAAGTAAGTTGACATCATGTTTCTCAATTTAATCCTCTTACCAACAATCATTTTATGCAATAAATCCAGAAATCTCACAGTCTTGGGAAACCTGGATATGAAAGGGAATTTGGATTTCTAGTCATAGAAAAGGTAATGGAAATTAATAACATCTCAAAACCTATGTCAAGCCCTAAAATAGTTTATTCGGTAGAAATTACTGAGAAATTCGGAGTAAAAAAAAACAAAACAAAACAAAAAAACAATCACATTCAATTAAAAAAAGTTATTTAATTTAACTGGCAATAAAAAAAAAGTGTAAAGGCTGTGGAACTTTCAGTTAATGAAACCTCTGGAATTAAATAAATGTAATAATAATAATAACAACAACACCAATAATAACTATAATACGTTATATTATTGTTGTTGTTGTTAATAATTAATATAAATGAATATTATAAGTAATAATGAATTATGATATTAATAAGTAACAACAACAACAATATTGCTATTATTTTTAAATAATTATTAAAAACATTTCGCAAATAAAAAAGGTTGCACAAAAAGAGCTTCATCACAGCAGTTACCAGAAGGCACCAAGGACCAAAATTATCTTGGAGTCAAAAAGAGGAGTTTTTGGCTAGGTTATGGCTTACTGATCAGCTAAACCAGCTTAAACCAGCAAAGCACTTTAGGTTAGTTTAAACTGAGCCAACGTACATGTGTGTTGGCAGTGGCCCAAGTTTCATAAATGTCCATTGTGACTTGAGAGGGCAAAAGTGTATGAAAGATTTCACGGCTGTCTTCCAGGAAGAATATGCTGTAGAGTAATGGATGAGATTACTGTTACAGGGTCCACAGCCATCCACACACTTGCTGTTAAAGCCTGTCACAGGGTCCTTCTGGCCCCAGCCCGGCTGTGATTTCCTTTGTGTGCATGTGTGAGTGAGTGTGTGTTCGGCTACTCTTGTGGATGTTATTTCATTGAACTACTCAGTCTCAGACAGGAGGGCCAACAGAGCTTGACATGAGGGGCCCAGGGTGACAGCATGTATGTTTGCATTTGTGGGTGTTTCGGCTGGACTGTATGACATTATATACTGTGCAGAGGCAGAAAACTGTCAGCCCATACAGATTTTGCGTTATAATTTATAGACATATTTGCATGTGACTGCACATCATTTTTTCTTAAAATACCTATCCCAAATAGTGTTGTTTTTGTTTTTAGTTGACATTTTTATTAGTTTGTCTTTTTAAAATATGTCTATACAGTTTTGTAATTTTTTATTTCTGTTTTAGTTATTCTAAGTTAAGTAAAATGAGAAATGCTGCCTTGGCAACTAGCTGAAATAAAATTTTAAGGTTTTTATTTAATATTTTACTTCAGTTGAAGTCTATTTTATTTCAAGTAACAAACGTTTTTATGGTTTTAGTTTTTTTAGCTAACTATAATAACCCTTATTAAAACATAACATGCAAAACCAAAACTCTTTTGAAATAGTCTGATATACTAAAAGGATGTGTATGGCCCCTTTAAAGAACAAAGGGGCAGATGGAGAGAGGGAGAGCGAGAGAGAATAATAATTGTTAATGGTGCGTGTCCTGAAAAACTCAATAGCATTTAAGGACTATTGGATATAGTATCCATTCATCTTCCCAACAGAAAATATCTATCGACCACTATAAGGTATGATTATGAGTGATGTATAGTCCTGCTCAAGCCATAATGGCTGCATTACCTCGCAGCCCAAGGGCGACTCGCTCAGCTCTGAAATACTACTACTCTAAAGTGACGCTCAAATACAGACAGATATATTTCTCTTCACACCCGTCATTCACCCTGCAGGCGCTGTAAATTACAGACAGTGAGAGTATGTGCGAGAGAAATCTCATTTACAGCAATCAATGAATTAACTATCTCTTACCAAACATTAGTTCCATTATGTAATGGAGCAAAATATCATAAGTTGATTGAGTGTCATTAGTCTAAATACTAGAAAATCAAATGAATTTAACAAACTCATAACTACCTCATACTAGAAATTTAAAAATTAAATATATAAATTAAAAAAATATATATCAAGAGATGATTTTTCACATATATATTGTGCATTCGCTGGGCAGGTGAAGATAGTTTATAACATATTTAAAATTCCCATGATAAAATTTGTATATGTACATATGTTAAGAATATTTACATGATGATTTTGTATATGGTATTACATGCAGCAATCAAATATGTAAACAATATACATTTTATTAATATATTTGCAACAAACAACATGTATACAAATAATATGTACATTTATGCATGATTTTTAAAATAATATAAAAAAATATATTCTATGCTTTATATTTACCTATTTAATATCAACATGTATTGATAGTTTTTAGGATGGACATACATGTACATGACATATTTTTCCAAAAATGTATGCATCTAAACATATACATATAAAGAAAATTAGCAAAAAAATAAAAACGGTTTGGAACCTTCTTCTTTACATAATATGTACATATAACAAGATACAAACAGTTTTTAAACCAAAGACTTGATTTTCGAGTAGTAAAATGACCAGTACTGTGATCTGAAAGTCATGAGATCATCAGTGGTGACGGGCTGATAGTAAATCACAGCGCAGAAACGCTGGTCAGAGCAGCTTCAGTCTGTACGGTCAGATCTAATCGAGTGATGGATGAAATGTGACCTATTTCTCTCAGCATGATGATTTCTGCTGGTGTAGTGGTTTTGTGCAGATATTCAGGTCACAGTCGGGCTGTGTGTATGAGCTACAGACAGGAGCTTAGGCTACGCTACAGTAACCTCTACATTCATTTGATATGTAATTGAAAACATACAAATGGATTAACTGCAGAGGTTTCGATGCCAGCCAGGGGTGATGGTGGTAAAGCACAGAGAGAGAGTGAACTCTGGGGACCAAAATCTGAGGCTATCAGTGAAAATGCTGCTATTTTCCAATATTTATATTATCAGCATAAAACAATTTGAGTAAAAAGTTTCATATGGTCTTATTTGGCTTGTGTCTCTTTTGCTTTAATGACAGCAGCACTGAACAAAACCTGGCGATCACGTTCTTTAGCCTAATTTGAAAACATTAATCAGAATTAGAAAATCTGATTTTGTTGCATCGTTGCATCAATGGATGGAAAGACTCTTTATATTTATTTTGTGACATAAAAATGGTTCTGAATCGTATATATCTTTATTTTATGTCAAAACCTGATCCCAATTTGCGGACTAAAAGACTAACTGTAAACACTTTTCACTGTTCAGGAAAACTCTGTCTTAAATTTTTAAGTATAATCAACTTGGTTGTACAAGTAATTTTAACTTAAATAACATTAAACCGACTGAAAAAATCTAGCTGAATTTCATATAACCTATAAAAAATGTTGAGTTTTGATATTTGGATATTGATTATATATATATACATATATAAAAAAAGTTGCCATGACCTACTGATCATATATTTTAGATTGATGTTTTGGACTAAAACAAGCAAAAAAATATTAATTTATAAGAGAATCAGAAGCAGAAAAATCAGAATAGCAAACAAAATTGTCTAAAATTCTTAGCATGACTTGAAAATGAGAGAGAAAAAAAATACAACTTTGTTGCATTGTTATGTCAAAAGAATGAGAAAATGTATTTATTTATTTATTTAAACCTTTGGCTCAAACTGCATTTTTCCTTCTGTTAAAACAAAAAGCATGCCTTAAAATAAATCCTGGACAGACGTGTTAGCACTATCAGTTATAAAACAGCAGAAAGAAACACAATAGATGTAAACACAATAGATTAGAGTGCATTAGACTAATCTGATGTTTACTAATCCTGTGTTAATATGTGCTAATGTGAGCACGCAAATCTAAAATCAGAGCTAATTCAGAGTGAACCTCTTTAAAGTGGATGGCTATAACCTTGGGTGAATATGACGCCTAATCTTCACACTAACTTTTGTAAAATGTCAGGCCCAAATTGATTTGGCTCTAATGAAGAAATAAGCCAGGATTGGTCATGTTTAAAGTGAATTTACTAAAGGTTAGGGGTGTTCTTATGCTGCCTTTACGAGCTTGCCAGAAGAATCTACTTCCCACTTCTAGTCAAAATTGCATAATGTCACATTTAAGTGCTTTGTGGTCAAAAAAAAAAAAAAAAAACGGGAAACTAACTAGCTAACTTGCTGACAATAATGGAATTTATATCCATTACTAATAAACAAAAATGAGAAACTCCAACAGGTAGTGAGATTTATTTAAAAACGTATCACATGAAATTATCACATGAAGGCCCCTTCATATCTGACTTACAACTGGGCACTTCAAATATAATTTTGATACTTTGGTTCCCGAGTTTCAATGTGGAAGAGGTCAATTTCAGTAGTGAACACTGATAATTATTCAGTTTTAGCTGTTGCAGTTTCACATTTTTGATTATTATTAATGGATATAAAATCCCTTATTGTCAAGTTAGCTAGTTAGTTTCCTGGATTCAACATGTTGAATAGCATGAACAAGCCAGATTCCCATATTTGTTTAATTTGTTGAGTAAGTTTATCTTCATCTGTTTCACCGCAATATACAAAGGTAGTTCAGGCAAATATTTATTTTTTCATAAACCACTAAAGGAAACTTCTTGTGTGAAGTGTGAGTTATCAAGGACATATTAAATTGATCAAAAGTGAGAATAACAAAACATTTATAATGTTACAAAAGATTTCTATTTCAAATAAATGCTCTTCTTTAGAACTTTCTATTGATCAAATCCTGAATATATATATATATATATATATATATATATATATATATATATATATATATATATATATATATATATATATATATATATATATATATATATAGACACACATAGCATTGGAACAACTGATTTTTTATGTACGCTTTAAGCATGTTGCAAAGTCTGAGGTCAGAAATACTTTTACATGTAACACGACTCGCCATGCCACCAAGAGCTGGTGGAACCATTGACACACAATGCATTCAAAGGCAACTGGACAGAGCTTGCAAAAATGACTACTGACTATGAATTGTTTCACTGATACAGTCTGCTTGATGAAACGAATGAGGCAGCGATGCTGCAGCCGTCTGCATGTTTCATCAAAGCATCTGTGACCTAGATTCCTGCTTTTCCCCAGAAATCCCTCTCCTTTGCTCATTCCTGCCTCTCCCTTTATCCCTTGCTCATAAATGTTTGATTATTTCTCTTACAATAGCTGTATTTATGCCACAGCACACCAAGAGACGCTCTGACTCGAGCAGTTTCACCTCTGTAATAAAGCAGATGAAGTGACGGAAAGAAAGATGTTGCTGATGGTCATGTTATGTCAGGTCTGTCTATCAAGAGATGGTTTGAGTATGTTGTGTGTTTTAGTTCACTATAACATCCCTGTGTGTCTCTGTTCTGGGGTTCAGACTTAACAATCTGAGTGCACGAGATGTTGTCATGCCCTGGATGCTGTTGTCATGGTTACAGTGCAGCAGAGACGTGCCTGTCTCCAGGGTTACGCAAGTGGGTGCACGTGTAGGTACTGAAGGGGAACCAGAAAAGAATGGAGAAAAAAATCAACAACAGAATTCTGGGATTTTTACTGTGTCTCACAGACACAAACACACACACACACGCACAGCTGTTAATCTCATTCCAGTAAGCAGACTGAACTGGCTCAGGGAGGTAATCTGCAAAAAAACTGCTTTTTGGACACAGTGGGACAGCTGGCGTCAAATGCAGCCAATAGACGCACACAAGCATTTCATTATTCTCATCTCTCTTTTTACAGTATATCTCTCTGCAAAAATACTGTGGAGTGAATTCATTAATTCGGTGATATTTCAGAGTAAAACCCTTTTTCCATTCACTAACTACTCACAATCCAGTTTAACCAGCTGCTGCCATGAGTATTTAAATTAAGCCATTACACAAACACACTCTTTTATATACTCTTTGCTTTGCAAAAAATATACATGATGCAAATATTACCTGTGAAAATCAAGCAATACACAAATTAGCATTTTTACTAAACGTGGCTGCAGTCATACATCAAAATAATGAAGAAATGATAAAGATGAGCTGAAAACTGGACACAAGTCCAAGGCTTCATGCAGTTGAGAGCACTCTCAGCATTTTAAAGAGCAGATTCAGGTGGCTGTTGTAGTCTGCTGGTGCATCGTCTATAACGCTGCACTCAAAATTGGTCTGTAAAATAGGGAACTGCAGCGTACAAATTGCATTTAGTACTTATTTTTTTCGTTTGTGTGGTTATCCGATTTGCATAATTCCTTCAGTGAATCGGCTGCTAAAACAAAACAAGCTTCGCATGCAAATAAACATTGCTATCAGCGAGCAGTCCACTGTTAGTGCATAACAGAGATGTGTGTATGTGTTTTTAGATAGACAGACAGAGAAATAGACAGACAGACAGACAGACAGACAGACAGACAGACAGACAGATAGGTAGATAGATAGATAGATAGATAGATAGATAGATAGATAGATAGATAGATAGATAGATAGATAGATAGATAGATAGATAGATAGATAGATAGATAGATAGATAGATAGATAGATAGATAGATAGAACAGAATGATAGATAGACAGGCAGGTATTTTCCATTTCAGTGTAATTCATTCATTTTCTCCATCTTCACCAAACTCTCTCTCACACACTGTTGCTCTCACTCGATGGACCAAATCATCCCATTTACACCTCCTGCCCCCTTAGGTTGCCATGGTAACAGTCTGTGTGGCGCTAGTGACGGATTGGTTGCTGGGGGCAACATGCTTTCCAATCAAACCTGTTACTGGGGTCCTGAGTAACAGACGACAACCCCCACCCACCCCCAGCAACAACACACACACACACACAGAGAGAGAGAGAGAGAGAGAGAGAGAGAGGGGTGATGGCTGAAAAAGACAAAAAAAAAAAAGTGCCTTTGGATGAGAGGAAGAGAGACTGTTTGGGGCTCTGTTCCAGAAACAAGCAAACTGTGTTGCTGTGTTGCCTAACTGATATAGAACCTCAAGAAACTGAATTGGGAAGCTCCTAACATGATGCGTGAAGTTTAGAAAAACTCACTGATTTTAAGAGAGTAGTATATGTCCCTAACCAGACTAAGTTAACAACGTGAAACTGTAAAAAGGCCTATTCACACCAAGAATGATAAATATAAAGATAACTATAACAGTAACTATATTAGTGTCCACACTTATGAACATGTGCTGCAGTTATGCCATCTGCCACTTTAAATGCACAAGTTCTTTAAAGGTGCTGTATGTAGGATTGACACCGAGTTGTTGAACTAGGTATTGCAGTACAAATTCAAAATATTGGAGAGGGTTTTTTTTCATCCGCCCCTCCTCCACAGACTTGAAGCACACGCAGGTTGCCAGATTGAAGTACACAAACAGGAACGAGCGCACTTGACGATGAATGAAAGGAAATACGCTGTGTTTTCCGGCAACTGGCAACCCGGGGTGCCGAAATACAATTGGGTAAACTGGCAGTAGGCAGGTTTCACAAACCAAAACAGAGACCGACATTCCGGCCTGGAAAGCACCTTTTCAAAGGAGAATAACTGACTGTAACATTTTATTTCAGATAAACAAGTATGTTAACTTAGCATGTTTCTTAAATACCTGCAAACATATTATGGTATTTGTATGCTTTAGTAGAGTCAAGAATTACAAACAGTACCTTTAAAGTAAAATGGATTCTGATTGGCTGTCAATGTTTCCAAAATGAAAATTCAGTCATCATTTACTCACCCTCAAGTTGAATGCTGGTAACCAATGGTATCCATTGACTTCCATAGTATTCCATACCATTCTATGGAAGTCAATGGATACCATCAACTGTTTGGTTATCAGCATTCTTCAACATTCTTGAGCTATTGGGTTCTTTCTTTTTTTATGTGTAAAGCAATATTTAAACAACAGTCTGTTGACCAAAATGCTATAAATTTGACATTTTTAAGACCCAGATACAAAAACAATTACAACGATAAAAAACATAACAATGAAAACACTACAGTAATAAAACAAAATAAAATAAAACTCTAAGCTTTAATTAATGTGATCGTTCATACATTATACATAATTACCAATGCCACAATAGCTATTCTTTTAAGTTGCACCTAAAAACACTTAACCTAAGGGGTTGTTTACACAGCACCATTTTTAACTAAAAACTAAAAACTTTTAACACAGTTTGGTAATTCATTTAGAAAATGAACCTGAAAATTCAAGTTTTGAAAACAGGTTTCAAAGTGCAGGTTTCTGAAAATGATACCGTTACATTTAATCTTTTTTTTTTTTTTTACTATTATCATCTCTGTGCAAACTACGAAAATGCACATTTGCGAAAATGTTGACAACATGCTAATGCAAACAACGTGTTCAATCTGTAGAAATATATATGTGAACAGGTGGATAGAGGTTTTTTATAAAGTGACATTGCCAATGACTGGCATGGCATGAACAATACAGTATTATAGTCATTTTTATGGATCCGGGTGAAAGGGGATCATTTTGACAATGTTGTCATCTGCAAGCAAAACTTTTACATTTTTTTTTTTCATTTTAGTACAATTGTAAATTATTCCAATGTTTTGGAGCAGCCACTGCAAAAGCTCAATCTCCACTCATAAAAATACACTGAACACCCAAATATTGGGCAAAGTAGTCAATATGTGAAGAAATCTGCAAGTAAAACTTTAAGGCCAAGCTCTGCCAACCGGTTGCATTAGCAGCAGTGAAAAATGTTTTCATGCAAATTGCTATATGAAAATCCACCTTTCAGCAAATATTTTCACCTACTTGAGAAAACATTATGTTGCCTAGTTAATATTCATTAGCCAAGCTGAAATTGTTTTTAACCTGTCTCCCAAATCTAAGATCATCTGTTTAAATCCATTCTGCAGATTTCTTCTCTAGTCAGTGCAGAAAAAATACAATGAAAAGAATGTGCAAATTTCACATGGGCTGTCATAGGAGATGTGAAAATCCTACTCAGAGACACAGCGCCACCTAGCCAAAACAGCACACACAGAGGGAGGCACAGACATGTGAGTGAATCATCACACACACACACACACGCACGCACGCACACACACACACACACACGCGCGCACATACACACACACTGTAGAATGTGCAGCGCTGCACATAGCAGAGCAAAACATTGAGCACTTAGTGGTTAGAGGACTGGTCCAATTAGGAAACATATTTCACAGTCTTTATAGGACTGACAAACATAACATCATTGCTCAGATTCCCACATCACATGTGTTGCTAACAGCCCTGCAAGAAAATCACTCTCTATTATTTACCACACCACTGACTGATTGTTACGTTTGGTGAATTCCAATACATATCATTGTCACATTATTAACTAGAAAGGTATCCGCTTGGTGAATCTATCAGAACCTGTCAAGAATATATAAAGAATAAAAAGTATTATATTGCGCCTAAAGAAAAGGAAATATCATTACAAAATTTTGCACTGTGACACTGACATAA
This sequence comes from Carassius carassius, assembly GCF_963082965.1. Taxonomy (NCBI): domain Eukaryota; kingdom Metazoa; phylum Chordata; class Actinopteri; order Cypriniformes; family Cyprinidae; genus Carassius; species Carassius carassius. The sequence continues at coordinate 3,282,071 of NC_081784.1, forward strand.
TATCTCAAAACAGTAATGCACAAAAACGTATTCTCATTTTTGTAATGCAAAATAAATAAATCAATAAAAATAAATAAAAAAATCTGTTTTTGAATACTTAAAACTATTTGTGGTACAGTCTTAACATGCACATTTTATTAATTTTAATAATTTGTTGAATTTGCTGTGAGTTTAAAAGACAATTAATATTCAGTAATATTATGTTGAAAACAGTAATTTTTTTAGAAACAGGGCTAATTATTATTATTTTTTTTTATATTTAATGTAGAGAAAGTTCAGCATTTATTGTATATGAAATAGAAATTTTGGTTACACTTTACTTAAAGCCTTTATATATAAATGCATAATAAAAGCAGTTTAGTGCATTAATTATGTCTTGTAATGCACCTTATAATGCATTGTATGATCTCATGAATAATTGTACCACACTTAATAACCACACTTATTTATTCACTGTTACAGCTGTATAGTGTAATGCATTAAAACGTGACAAACAAATCTTTAGATGTTATACTGTAATGTATTTTAACTTTTCTAGCTACTATTTATGATTTAATGCATTACAATGTTTGCTCATTGAATAAAAGTATTAATTTCTTGCAATTTTTTTTATCATATTATGCTAATTTAAATGTAAAATTAAATTTATGCATTTAGCAGATGCTTTTATCCAAAGCAACTTACAGTGCATTCAGGCTATCAATAACGCAGTGCTCTACCAATTGAGCTACAGGAACACTAATTTATGGTGCAATTACTTGAATTTATTATTAATAAAGCATTTATTTGAAATAAATCACTGTGTGGGGCATGGCCTGTGTATTGCATTATAAAACCAGTTTTAAATAGAAAAACCAGTAGATAATTAACAAAATAACCTCTAACAATTATAAACATTCATATAGTTTAAATACTTGAATTAGTTGGCAAAGAGCTTGAAGAGAAAAACCCACAGAGATTTCAACACAATATTTCATTTCCTCTCAATGGAAGCCGCACACTAAACATACAGCAGCAGGCCAAGAGTCCTGATGAAGCACTGTCCATCTCTGCCTCTGTCCTCATGTGAGGATCACTCTTTATTAGAGCAGTTATAAACATATTGAGCTGCCTACCAAGACAGCACTTTAAAGCTGTGTAAATATGTTTTTGACAAGAACAATAATAGGCAACCAAACTAATCTGCTTCTCAAAAAATGATGGATAATTTTACTCAGCCTTGGACAAAGTGTGACATGGACACCAACACTCATAAGGAAATGAAAACTGGAAGTGCGTATGTGTGTGCAGCTTGACAAATCCAAGTCTGTTCCTGTACAGATAAGAAAAACATCAACCTCGAACACAATGTTCATCCACTGAAGGAACAAAATATGAGAGAGACACAATACAGACATGAAAAGAAAGACAAAGATGAAATGGAAATAAACAATGGATGCTTTGGAGATCAGAGAGAGGAAGACTTGGAAAGACGCTCTTCATCTGCTGATCATGTCATGAGGAATGAGTGCAAAGTTAAGACCAGAGAATAACAGACACACAGAGAAAAAGAGAGAGAGAGTCAGAGAGAGGGAGCGTGCGTAATGGATAGCAGATGTTGGAGACGCGGTCAGTGGGGAAATCTGCATTCATGAGCAAATAATTCCATCATTTGTGTGGAAAAACACTGCATGTTTTCATCCCTCACATGTGAGTGGCCTTAATGACACAATTAAACATCTATGTGTGTGTGTGGAGCAAAACCAACTGATGATAATCACATATGGAGCAGCTGTGTGGCATCCATTAGCACATTCTGTTATACTCTAATTAAGAAACGTTTATTCACTTTTCTAAATGACCAACACAACAGGATCAGCATCTGTTGCATCCATGAGGATGTGATGCATGACCAATGCACAACATACAGAGCTGATGTTCTCTGGAAAACATTTGAGGTAAGTTCCAAAAAATAAGGTTGGTTCATGTGATCTCAACATGACGGCTCCCTTGATGGAGCAACTCAGCTTTTTCAACACTAACTAAAGAAAAAAAAAAAAAAACCTTTGCTACTTTCAATGAACATCCACACATAATGTTAGTTTTGCAATAAATGCGTATGCATATGCTTAGAAACAAAGATTATGAAAATTTGTAGGCTAGAGATCAGAAACATCACAAGTTGGCTTTGATGTAACAATATAAAATTTATTAAAATATGCTACCATCTCTTCTGCTCACCAAGGCTAGATGAAATCTGTTTACAATCAAAAATAGTAATTTAAAATGTTTTCTAATATAATATATTTTAAAATGTAATTTATTTCTGTGATCAAAGCTGAATTTTCAGCACCATTACTCCAGTCTTCAGTGTCACATGATCCTTCCTTCATGTTAATATGCTGATTTGCTGTTTAATAAACATTTCCTATTATTATCAGTGTTGAAACCAGTTATGCTGGTTAATATTTGACAAATAATAATAATATGGAATAATTATGATAAAGGATTACAAAGACTTGCTCCAATATATTGTGGGGTCATACACAATAACATGAAGAACATGCATTTAAAAAGTAAAAATCATTTTAGGAGTATCTTGTTTCTTTCCTTTAGCTCTTTCATTTGTTTCTTGTCCTCTCACATGTGGTTTATCTGGCGGATGAAGAGAGAGAGAGAATATGTGCAGAGCATGCTCAGATTTCACATTTCTTCTGATCATCCATCATATTCAGAGACATGGTTTCATTATCTCATATTGTCTCTCTCTCAGAGTGATAGAGCAGATAAACGAGTGCCATGACACAGGGGCTGACATTCCCTAAGGACATAGACTCAGACGGATGTGTGTGTGGTCTCGGCTCTATTGTGTTATCACAAGAATCAATATTTATGAGGCACAATCATAAGACATCGTCTGTGATTTTTCAGTCTGATTATTTGAGATAATAAACGGTTAGAAAGCTACCCTGACTGGCTGATCGTTCTGAGAATCAATTATGGATTTATGCTAATGAGCTCTAATTCAGCTCTCTAAAATAAAGACGAAAATGTTTTGTTTATTATAAGTACGCATTGCAGTTTTGTCACCTGCCAATTTAAATGCTGGAGTTCTTTAAGGCAGGATGTATTATGATCGGCTGTCAATGATTTTATTGTTCATCAGCTGAAAAAAAAAAAAAAAATCAGTTCCAAATTCCTGAACTGATTCCAATGATATCGTTCCTCTGTGTCATTATTGTTGATGTTGTGGTGTGGACTTACATATTTTCACAGTATTATAATGATTATTAAGCTTTACAGTTAAAGTTATTGTTACAGTTAACATCCTTGGTGTGCACAGGCCTTAACTCTCAAGAAAATAGTCCACAACACATATATAATGATAAGGACATAGTGGAAAGATTAAGATATCTTTAAGATATCATTTTCAGAGCATGTTTTCAAGCTGATGAATGATTCGATGCTTTCAAGTTTGATGGAATTTGATTGGCTGTCAATAAAACATTTACAGCCAATCAAATTCCTTACTACTAGAAGGCGTTTGCTGACAAAGTTTAAATTTTGGGGTGAACTATCCCTTTAAAGCTCCAGTGAAATTTGGTGTAGGCACATATTGAGCTCAGTGTAAACACATTATAGTGGATGAAACAGAATTTGATATGTGCAATAATTGAATACTATTTTTCAGGTTTTAATAGCTCCTGAATTAAAGGTATTCAAGTTCACAGAATTCTCTGATTGCCGTAGCTTTGAGGATAAAATCCATGCTTGAGCGTTTCAAAACAGCTTAAACTTGCCAAACTCATTCTCATCTTTCAGAGCACTCAGGACACACACAAGACCCACAAAATCCTTGAAAATGGCGTCTCTGCCTTCAGGGCTTAAGAGGAGAGGAAAAGAGACTCTTTGTATGCCATTCTCGGCTGATTAGAAGAAACATTCCCAGGATTCCTCAGTGGCAAGCATGGTTCCATCGCAGCTGGCAGCATTCCTATGTCCCCATTCATGCTTATGGATGAGAAAAGAAGAGATATTGTGAGAAATACCTCCAATCTGACACTAATACAAGCTCTGCGGTTTATCAATAGACCTTTAATGTGACAGAGATGGAGAGAGAAGACAGCTTAGAGGGCAGTACAAAAGATGCCCAAAAAAGAACACCAGTGCATGACAAACTACTGAAGATGTTCTGAAGCCTAGAATGTTGTATTAATAAAATATATGCTGATATGAGACCTTTTTCCTGAGAGAGAGAAGAAAAAACATTCATGCTGAGTTGAAATATCCTTAATATACATTTCTAATGTGTCTTACAATGTCATGTATATATTGTCTCTTTTGTCTAATTTGTCAGATATTTGTCCTGTTGTTAATCTTGAAATTATTGCCCAGACGTGCAAGAGAAATATAATTTCACTCTCCCATGTAGGGGATGAATGACAATAAAGTGTACTCTACTTGAACTTAAATTTATGAGATTAAAAAAGACAATTATCACATAAAAACTTGAAATTGAGAAAGCCATAATTAGGCATAATTATAAATCATAACTGTATTAGAATGACCTCATAATGTTCCATTTTTATACTATAATTCTGACTTAGCATGTAGCAATTTAGATTTTTTTATATCCTATAAAACATGACTTTTATCTCATAATTATTACTTTTTATATTATGATTTAAATATATACACACATACATAAAGAATTGTCTCATAATTTGTGTTTTTTATCTTATAGTTATGATAATTATTATTCTAATAATCTAATTATAATAATAAGACACTATAGTTTTTAGAGCTACTTTATTAACAGAATTGATTTCTGTTTGCATCTTTGAATCATTATTTTCCTGTTTATCCCTGTAAAGCTTTGTTTTATATATATATATATATATATATATATATATATATATATATATATATATATATATATATATATATATAAGCTGGATTCTGTCACCATAGTTACCTGTTCATGTTAATTCTGTTAAGAAATCTTGAGCCCAAACAGGTGGCAATAAAAACAGCATCAATAGCAACAGATTTGTCAGTAAAAAGCTTGTAACACTACCCATTACTAACAGAGCAGAGAAAGGGAGGACACGGCTCAATTCTACAGTCTGTCTCAGGAATACAGATGACGCAAAACGGAATGAAGATGAGGAGCATTGTTTCTATGGTAACCATCCTCCCAGTCTTATCCAAGGCTCAGACTATAGTCCCTCCCAGTTTGGAGCCTTTTTTCTACTTTTTTCTCTCTCAATAAAAGAACATGGACCACCTGGAGGGAGAACACACTAATTAGCAAACTGAAGCAGTCAGCTAAAAACAGGTTTCCCACACTTCATTTGAGATTACTGAAAAAAAAACTAAAAAAAAAAAAAAAAAAAAAAAAAAAAAAAATATATATATATATATATATATATAATTTTATAGTGATTGCATTAGCACGACCACTTGGTCTCAGGCTTAAATAAAATATATACAATATTTTAGAGCTGAACATAATATTAGGATATCAACTACTACATTTTCAATTAACCCTATAAGAAGAAGTGAAAGAATAATGAGGTTTGCTTGCATGAGCCAATGTTTCCATAAAAAATAAATCAGTTCCCCTTTAATGAGTTTTCAACCTGACATTTCAAACTGTAGTTTAAAAAATACATTTGACGTCTAAACAGCAACAGGAGCTTAAAACATAATGACAACATTGCACAGTTACAGAGATGCCAAACCAATGGAGAAAATCACAGGCTGCCCTCCTCGAGCTCTAGAGATTTACTCTCAGTGCTGCCAAGCCACACAAACACAGATCTCTGCCACATCATCTACCTCACACTGATTATACCTAAAGCAAACACTGGCAAAGGCATGGCAGGTCAATTAAATACAAACTATGCCAACCACTGTGTTGCAAATCCAAATGAGACGCCAACCTAAGTGATGTAGACCACTGTGCGCCAGTGCGGTCAAATCTAAAATAAAACCATTACACCAAAGTCAACTTTCTAAATTTGTTAAATATCATTTTAAATTCTCCTTCTGCACATTTTAGATCTCACAGTGGCTTGCTCTCTAAGAGGGTGTTTAGACAACACCATTTCCAACTAAAAACGTATCATGTATTTTGGCCATTCGTTCACATGACCACAGTGTTTAAGGGAAGTGCAAGTTTTTTTTGTTTTTGTTTTTTGATACTATACCATTATTGTCTCTATGTAAGCTATGAAAATGTACATTTGTGAAAACGGTGATGTCATGCACATGTGTATTACATGTTTGCTTAGTGTTTCTTTATGAAGACACGTCGCCAACTACTTGCCTGTCATGCATAATTCAGCATTTAAGTCGTTCCACGGATCCATGTAAACAGGGATCGTATTGACAATGCTATCATCTATATATATATTATAACAAAAAGTTTGGCTTTTTATGTCAAAATTATAACTTTCATAATAATGATTAACCAAAACGATTTGACAAAAATAATTATGACAATTAAACTTTTATGTCATAATTATTAATTTTATCTTATGATTTAGAATGTCATAATTTAGAAATTTTCATCTCATAAATATGATTTTCCCGTATTTACATGGGAGTATGACAAAGGAACATGAAGTATTGTGAAAATACAGAGGACGTTAAAGTTAAGTTCTAGTCACTCGGTCAATATCCCTCTCAACTATGATAAACCCAGTGAATACTGAAAAGAAATAAAAAATTAAAAAAATTAAAAAAACAGGCCAACATCACCAGCATTCAGACAGAAACACTCCACAAACCTGCTGTTCAAAGCTCACCATCTGTGTGTGTGTGTGAAACAGTGACAGATTCTTCAAGTCGAAACGCACAAGTGAAAGGCTGAAGACGGCTGAATTAACTGAGAGTTGATTAAGAATCTCATTATTTTTTATTAGCTTAGGTTAAATGTATAGGAATGGGATAATGAGCACCACGCCTCATCCTGTTTCTCTTTTTTAAAATCTCTGCTACTTATTTCTGCTCATTTACTAAATCAAACTTTCTCAAAACACACAAATCACAGATCTTGACTGTATTGTCACTGTATTGATGTTCCTCAAACATTCTGGTTAGGGTTTATTCTAAACCTCTAACTTCATATAATAATCTTAAAATTAATTAAAATGAATTCAGCTTGAACCACTAATGCATAGACAGCAGTCTGATAGATAATCAGCCGTAGGTGAGCTATCTATGTCATATTGTCAGATTTTTAAGATCTCTCTTTTGACCAACATTCATGGACTTATCAAATGTTCAAAATGTAACTCACATGAATGATGCCACTGTAATATTTACATACTGAATTATGGTGTTTTCTTTCATTCACCTATTTTTCTATAAAATCATACTGACTACTTGACCAAAATGTGCTGTATACAACATAACACACTGCTCAAAATAATATCTCAAAATGCAGTGCATTCAACTAGACCTATGCTGTGTCCCAACTCACGTACGACCTGTCCTAAATAATATTTAACATTAGGATTTGTGTGTCCCAAATCATAGTATGCTGAAATAAGTATTCCAAAGTTAGGCTACCTGGATTGTCTACTACTAAGTGCAGAATCCATACACACTATAATGGCTAAAAATGACCACAGGAAGGAAGGAAAGGCAATATTAGTAGGCAAACTGAGGTGCAGCGCCAGTTATAGTCAACAGCTATTCTCTTTGATCTCTTTCTTAATTTATTTTTGTCAGGCTGCCAAAATTTAAAAAAGTTTTCCACAAAATGTAATTAAAAATGCAAAATAACCATTTGTGAGATGACTGTGTCAATCATTGAATTGAACATGCACCATAATGAGGGCTTGTGTCAACAGTGCGTTTTTAAGTTTAGTACTGTAGCATACTACTTGTATAAAGTATACAGTATAAGATAAAAACACAGAGCCAAACACTGCCACAGAGAATGCAGAACAGAAAAACACTCTAAATAACACTCAGTAAGCTGCAAACCAAGAAACTGAGCTGACAGGGTATTAATATCACTTCCATAAATTACTAAAAAGGCAGTTTATTTTGGGGGAAATTATATGCACTGTACCTGCGGTTTTAACCACAGGTTTGGATCAAGTCTGCCATCTGCTGTCCCCAAAGGAAACTGCTATGTTACTCACTACATTCATTTCAAACTACATTTAAAATGTATCCCAGCCAATGTCTGGTGCATTAATTAAAGCAACTAAAATAAATTAGGATTATGTTTTAATAATGCAAGCTTAAAGATGTTTCTCCTGAAGGTATATTTAGATCTCTAGTCATCATCTCCCTGTTTCCAGAGCCCCTGCCTGCAAGGCTAACCCAGCCTTATGAATGTTTCAGCACCCTATTAATACCTAAATTAAATTTAGAATAGTTTAATAGCCAGATCAAAGCGACGTGGGTCTCTTTTTTTAAGTAAGCCTCTGTCTAGGCAATTTTTTAATTGTTCAATGAATCAGACGGATGACTTCAGCTGCTATTTTCACCATCTCTGTGTAAAACATGTTTCATTGTTCATTTGTCTATGCTCTTTGTTTCTGTATGTACCTGTAGTGTGTTTCACTGCACTCAGCGTGTGGTTATGTTTCATAGAGTTTGTCGAGTCTTCATCATCATCATCATCATTATATCTCTGTAAAAGTCCAAGAGATCCGTCTTCATCCTGACAGTTCATATGGAAAACCAATTGTTTCAAAGCAACTAAAAGTGAAGTTGAGCCTTAAAAGTAGGCTACTTTTCAAATGCTCACCAATGTAACAATCTATGATACGTTGACGTTGCAAAAACACAACACACAAAACGTTCACATTAACAAAATGTGTCTAATGTTAGTAGTGCATGAATCTCAGCTCACAGAAATCACTTTCAAACAAAGACTCAAAAATAAATAAATAAATAAATAAATTCCTGCTTGCATCGATTCATGTAAAATGACTGGATTTTATCTGTGAAAATCCTCCAGATATTCCTAAATGTCACACTTTTAAGAAATAAAATTTCATAATTAGTACAGCGCTAAGGTCAAATTAAACTTATAAATAATTATGAAAAGCCTGAGCTTTTATAAACTCAAAAAAAGGGTGCAAATGCACCAGAAGGATATCATAAAAGTGAGTTGCATGCTATATTCAAAGTCTTGTCATATTCAAAGTCATGTACAGTATTTTTTTTTTTTAAATGACCAAAAAGAAACAAAAATGGCTATTCAAACAAATCACCAACTTGCATGATATTGCTTTTAATGGTGATGCTCATTGGAAAAATAGAGGACAATATAATTGTAAAAAGTATTGACAGCTTGAGACCCATTTTCAAAAATGTCAGATAATACTAAAATTAAAGGTAAAAGGTAAAGGTAAAGGTTGAGAGACTGTAAGAGATGCAGCATGCAAGAGATTTAGATGATACGAGTCAGTCTGGAGGTTGTATCCACCAATAGGTGAGCCTTGCCTTAAAACAAAACGCCCAAAATATTGGCCTGCAGTTTAAACCTATTTTGATACAAAGTGTTATTTAAGTGACTAAGAAATGAGAACTCAAATAATCCTTAAATTACCTACAGTAAGCCAAGTGACCCATGACATTTACAATTTCAGACTATGAGAAGATGAAGACAAAGAAAGGGAGATAAAGTGGACAGCACAAGAAACGTGCATTAAGTGAAAGCACTTTTTTTTGTAAATTTTGCATGACATTTTTTTCATTCCACACAACACTGAACAAGGCCATGGAGCATCAGCAGAATGAATGAAGCATTACAGCTAATCAGGAACCCCAGCAGTTAATTCACATTCTCCCACTGAAATCTCGAAAGGAGACTAACATTATTGGACATACAGCAGGTACAAATGGCATTCCAAGGTGACCTCTTTCATAAACTGATATGTGCTTCTCTGATCAGTCTTAGTGTTTTACCGCAGGTCATTTTTAGGACCTCCAGAGTGAGACCAGACCACTTCATCAGACTTCGGATGACTGTTTGGTGGACAAGCATTTAGCTAGCATGTAAATTTCATTCGCAGGAGGTGACCCGCTCACTGGACTCGATGAATGAGCAGGTGTGGCCGTAGACTATATATATATATTATGCATGGTTCACTTTGGGAACAGCAACATCTCACGTCGATATCGGGCCAGAATTCCCTCCACCAGATTCTCACTCCCAGTTCTCCCAGTCCTCATCTTCCAACTGGTAAAGAAATAAAATAATGAAAACTGAATTTATTACTGCTATTGTCATTCCCCTCGGGTGATCAGATCACAAATGGACAGCGCGAAATCTGAAAAGTTAGTGATAAATTCACTCAAAATGTAATTAAAGGTGCTCAGATACACTTAAGAACACATTGCACTGTATAAAAACTAGTTGTTAAATAACACTTAATATTAAGGCTGCATGACAAACTGCAGTGGTAATAAAATGTCTTTTTTTTTTTAGGGCTGCACAATTTGGCACAATTTTATGCTTACTTTGATATATGACTAATTATAATTATTATTTTTATTACTAAATAAAAATATAAAAATAAGGAATATTACTATTGTTATATAATATCAATATAAAAAAACTATTTTCACAAATCTAAAATGATAGAATATAATATTGATAACAATATTGTTATTAATCAAGTTATAAGCATCTTAAACTCTCAACGCTTGCAAAGATGAAGTAGCGTTTACTGCGAACCAAACTTGAACTGAATCGAGCTAATTAATGACTCTTCTGTAAAACTACTTCATAGATGAATCAAGTTTATTCATAATTGACAAATTTTGCAACACTGACCCTTATTGAACACTGAACCGCAGCTGTCTTCAGCAGACGTATCACTGAATTGAACTTGTTTCATAACTCTTCGCCATTTGTACTTCATTAACTGTCATGAAGAACAAACCTCTTCTGTTGCATCTATTTTAGACAAAGCCATCTGAACCTCTTCTTCTGTCATATCCAGATCAAAATCCTTCTCCCAGTCTTCACTCACATCTGTACTCGAACCTACAGTTGCACAAACACAAAGTGCAGATATCAAATCAACATTTCATACTTCATTCATATCATTATATATATATATATATACAGTACAGACCAAAAGTTTGGACACACCTTCTCATTCAAAGAGTTTTCTTTATTTTCATGACTATGAAAATTGTAGAGTCACACTGAAGGCATCAAGGGCTATTTGACCAAGAAGGAGAGTGATGGGGTGCTGACCCAGATGACCTGGCTTCCACAGTCACCGGACCTGAACCCAATCGAGATGGTTTAGGGGTGAGCTGGACCGCAGACTGAAGGCAAAAGGGCCAACAAGTGCTAAGCATCTCTCGGGGAACTCCTTCAAGACTGTTGGAAGACCATTTCAGGTGACTACCTCTTGAAGCTCATCAAGAGAATGCCAAGAGTGTGCAAAGCAGTAATCAAAGCAAAAGGTGGCTACTTTGAAGAACCTAGAATATGACATATTTTCAGTTGTTTCACACTTTTTTGTTATGTATATAATTCCATATATAATTCCACATGTGTTAATTCATAGTTTTGATGCCTTCAGTGTGAATCTACAATTTAAATAGTCATGAAAATAAAGAAAACTCTTTGAATGAGAAGGTGTGTCCAAACTTTTGGTCTGTACTGTATATATATATATATTTTTTGTTTGTTTGTTTGTTTGTTTTTGCTCACCAGGGCTGCATTTATTTTGATCACAAATTCAAATACAGTTGTGCGCTTAATATTTTTGTGAATTTATTTATGAATAGAAAGATCAAAAGAACTGCATTTATTTCAAATAGAAACCTTTTTTCAACATTATAAATGTTTAGACTGTCACTTTCGATCAAATGCGTAGTTGCTGAATAAAGCTGCTTTTATTTTTGTCATTAAAATCATTAATGGAACTGGAAAGTACTGTTAAAACCTTATAATTTCTTATAATTAACCCTTCTCCTGTTTCCTCTCACCTTTCTTGCCATTATTGGAGGGTGTGGATTTGCCGCTGTCTGAGTTGAGCTCAAACACTCGGAGGTCTTGAGCTACGTCCTCTCTGGCGGTCTGTGAGGGACGCTCCTCTGGGAATGTCTCCTGTAAATTGGCCTTTGAGAGTTTCTGAGAGACCTCGTCTGCAGCGGGCGATGGCTGCGTGACTCTGATGGTGACGGAGTCTGCTTGATTCTCGATCTGGGTGGGGAAGCTGACGCTGTCGCTGCTTACAGAGGGAGTGATGTCCGATGCTACATTGCTGGTGGAAACCACCACTTGAGCGGGTGAAGAGCTTTCAGGTGAGGCCTCTATCTTTACCGAAGGGACACATGCCTCTTCGACAGGTGGCGTGAAATCTAAACGTGATGAAGACGTGGCCCCGAGAAACTCACCTAGAGAGAAAGAGAAAAAACATGGTGATGAAGGAACATAAAGGCACTGTTCTAAAACCTAGTGAGCTGCCTATTAAGGAAACAGCAAGGTAAAACTAGTTGAAGTTAAACACTTTCCAATAAAAATCCAAATAAATGGCACTAAATGATGCAAATTTCCGTCAAACCTTCTTCGTCCTCTTCTTCCCAACCAAGACTCTCAGAATGATCCATCTGCTCCGCTCTTTGCTTCAGCGCTACCCTCCTGGCTTCCTCCTACAAACACACACATTTTAAATAAATGAGATAAACAAGAGGCTGTGGTGTTTTATAAATATAGTCACATTAGAAGAAGCTGCACAACCCCTTAAAATGCCACTACATAGACTCGTTAAAACACAAAAAATATTCATTAGTATCCTCCTACTAGAACATATAGACCCAGAACTGTTTTATTGACCACTTTTGTGATTTACAGAAATATATAGAACGACATAAGGTTGTTCAAATGATGACTGAATTTTCATTTCTGAGTGAACTCACTTCACATCAAGCAAACACTTATTGTACAAAATATTACTTCAAATGGACCTAAATTAGATGGATTTTTATAACTGAAAATTGAGAAAAAAATGTATTTTGTCTAAGAAATAAATGTGTAACACACAAGGTATTATTAAAGAAATTATAATACATTATTAAATCATATAATCAATGCATTGGATGCATGAATGCATTTTTAGACCAATCACTAGACTTGAGGTTAATTAAAAATGATTTTTAATGAATTAAGTTTATTTATTTTTAATTAAATGATGTATTAAAATAATAATAATAAAAAAGTTAACTACAATCAACAAAACAACTGTTGTTTTTATTGAAGAACATACAGTTCTGGAAACATCACAAAATTCTAAATAGGGCCTATACAGAGGGCTTTTGATTACTGTTTCGAACAATAAAATAAATAGTTCACCAAAAAAAAAAAAAATTTGCTTACCCTCAGGCCATCCTAGAGGTAGATGTGTTTGTTTCTTCATCAGAACAGATTTTTATTTTTGCATTGTTTTGGCTTGTATATGGTGCTTGATCTGTGCATATTTCTCTCCCGATTCAGCCGAGACAACTTTTTTTACTGAAGATAGCAATATTATGGATTATGTTTAGAAGTTTTAGTAATGGATTTGTTTCTTACAAACATACAGTTTTTCATTTCACAAGACATTAATTGATGGACTGGAGTGGTGGGGATTATTGTGATGTTTTTATCAGCTGTTTGGACTCTCATTCTGACGGCACCCATTCACTCCAGAGGATCCATTGGTGAGCAAGTGATGGAATGTTACATATCTCCAAATCTGTTCTGAGGAAGAAACAAACTCATCTACATCTTGAATGGCCTGAGGGTGAGTATATTTTCATATATTTTTCTGTGAACTATTCCTTTAAACAGGTTCAGAACCATCGCCCTGCACCTAAAGACTGCAAATCTACTGCATATACATACATGACCAGCAGATGGAGCTACCATGTTAATCTTTAACTGACTGAATGTGTATTTGATAGTTTATTCACTTAAAAAGTGAAAAAAACTAACTAAAAAAAGTGAGGTGACATACAGCAAAGTATGGTGACCCATACTCAGAATTCGTGCTCTACATTTAACCCATCCAAAGTGCAAACACACAGCAGTGAACACACACCCGGAGCAGTGGGCAGCCATTTATGCTGCGGCACCCAGGGAGCAGTTGGGGGTTCAGTGCCTTGCTCAAGGGCACCTCAGTCGTGGTACTGAGGGTGGAGAGAGTGCTGTACATTCACTCCCCCAACTACAATTCCTGCCGGTCTGAGACTCGAACTCACAACATTTGAATTATAAGTTACAAATTATAAGTTACAAATTATCATTACTTACCTATAAGGCCCTAAATTGTTTAGCTCCTGCGTACCTAACTAGCCTTCTACCACGCTACAACCCATCACGCACCCTAAGGTCACAAAACGCTGGACTTTTGGTAGTTCCTAGGATAGCAAAGTCCACTAAAGGAGGTAGAGCTTTCTCACATTTGGCTCCCAAACTCTGGAATAGCCTTCCTGATAATGTTCAGGGTTCAGACACACTCTCTCTGTTTAAATCTAGATTAAAAACGCATCTCTTTCGCCAAGCATTCGAATAATGTATCTCTTAAATTGTGAGTGTAGTTGCATCTGCATTTTTAATCTTTAGCTTGGGTTAAACTAATTTTACTTTGATGGATCAGCAGCTATGCTAATGATGTCTCTATTTTGTTTCTATGTTTTGCCACGGGATTTACATCTAACTCCAGTCTGGATCCAGAACACCTGAGAAGAGATGATGCTGACCCTCAGAGGACCCCAGATGATCCTAACCTTGAATCAACAAACAGAACTAACAATTATTGCTACATGTGTGACTGCATCATATAATAACTATTAATTTATAATATTGATAGTTCATCGTCTAGCTGACTACGTCTTGTATTATTATTATTATTTTTTATTTTTTCTAAAATCCTGTCAAACGTGCACAAACTACTAGCTACTACTAAATATTGTAGAAACATAATTTTCTGTAAAGTTGCTTTGTAACGATTTGTATTGTAAAAAGCGCTATACAAATAAACTTGAATAAGTCTGAATCTCTAACCATTAGGCCACAACTTCCCACCTAGACTACACATAGAATGAAACCTCAACAAAAGAAAGCTTCCTACGCCTAATACTGACGTCATTATGTTGTTTGAGCATCTGAGCTGTGTGTGTTCAGATAAGCTCATAAGCCTGATTTCAGCTCAAGTGGCAGTATTAGACACGGATCTGCTGTACCTGCTCCAGCTGGAACACTTTATAGAAGTACCGCTGCCAGAACTCGGAATGAGCCACTGCTGCTGGAACCTGACATGAACACAAGCTATAATTATTTATTTTGGTTTGTGGAAATACATGCATAGATGAATCATGGTCGGTACGGACATAAATTAACGGTTGCATCATACCATTTTAGTATAAAGAGCTCTTAGGGCAGGACTGTTAATGAGCAGTTCAGAGATCTCAGCTTTCCTCTCTTCCAATTTGAAACTGGATAACCAGGCATCAAACTGCTGTGGAGGGCCTGAAAAGAGAGTAAAAAAATGGAATGCACATTAAAACTCAAAATCCCACATCCAATTTTGAGAAAACATGAAGGTTTTACATACCATCAGGCTCATTGCAGTATGTAGCAGGGTCTGCTTGAAGACTGTAGAGTCGAGCCTGGCAGAAAAAAACAATAAATCGATTTAATGTTTTTTTTTATTAAAATTGTGTATATTTCATACATTAAAACTGAATAATATATATAAGTTGTGTGGATGTAGCTGACCTTGCTGCTGTCATACACCTCTGTTGTGCCTGCCGGAGTGGCTACCAGCGTGATGACATCACAGTCAATAGTCTTGTCTGGAGCAGGAACCAAAGTGTCTGTGATCACACCCAAAATATTCGAAATGCCCTTCTTCACCTTTTCCGTGGCCTCTGATGAACCTTCAACCTAAATAAACAAAACAGCTTATAAACTATCATTTGTGGCTAGGGTTTGCATCTACATAAAGTAAACAAAAGACATATGTCTAGCTTTTGTGCTGAAGACTAAACACAATTTAAACAAGCTAAGAAAGTAAGCGT